>NC_134852.1:22914482-23217413 GCF_049852395.1 Peromyscus maniculatus bairdii
GTGGTATACACAATTTTGACTTATGGCCCAATGATTTCTTTTATATCCTAGGTGTGTGTTGTTATGTCTCTCTTTTCAATTATGGTTTTGTTAATTTAGATATTCTCTCTCTGCCTTTTAGTAAGTTTGGATAAGAGTTTGTCTATCTTGTTGTTTTTCCTCAAAGAACCAATACTGTTTCATTTTTTTCTTTGTGTTGATCTCTTTGTTTTTAATGTATTGATTTCAGTCCTCTATTTGATTACTTCCTGAAGTCTGTTCTACTATTTGTGTCTGCTTCTTATTGTTCTAGAGCTTTTAATTTTGCTTTTAAGTCTCTGCTATGAGAATTCTCTAATTTCTTCAATCAGCGTCTTAGTGCTAAGAGTTTTCCTCTTAACACAACTTTAATTGTGTCTCATTAGTTAGGTTAGGTCATGGTTTTATTTTCATTGAATTCTGAGAAATCTTTGTTATCTTTATTTCTTTCTTGACCCATTGTTAATTAAGTTGGGAGTTTTTCAGTTTTCATGATTTTATAGGCTTTCAATAGTTTACATTGTTTTTGAAATGCAAATTTTACTGACAGTGGTCTCATAGTATATAGTGGGGTATTTCAATTTTTTTAATCTATAGAGAGTTGATTTATGACCGAATATATGAACAGTTTTGGAAAAGGCTCCACAAGGTACTGAGATATAGGTATAATCTTTTGTATTTGGGTGAAATGTCCTGCAGATATATGTTCCAGTCAATTTGAGCCATAATGTCGATTAATTCCATTATTTATCTGTTTATTTATTTATTTCTGGATGGCATGTTACTTGTAGGAATAATCTGTTGAAGTCTCTCACTATTAATATTTGGGATTTGGTGTTTGATTTAGGTGTAAGCCACATGTCTTTTACAAATGTGGGTGCTGTTGCATTTGGAGAATAGATGTCAAGAATTGAAATGTCATCATGGTGGATTTTTCCCTTAATGATTATGAAATATCCTCCACCTTCTCTTTTGAATAATTTTGCTTTGAATTCTCACTTTTACATTAATTTAACCCATTTTTATTCATATTTGTATTGTCACAGGTCCTGTCCTCCAGCACCTTGCTCCTCTGGCATCTCAGATGTGTCTCTCCACTGTGCCCTTCTTTTTTCCCTCCTCAGTTTCGTTTCTCCACTTAACCTTATCAAGCCTGGGTATTGGTCAATACGCTTCTTTATTAACCAATCAGAACATAATTTATACAGGGTATAGAAATATTCCACATTTCCCTCTTTTTTTTTGTCTAAATTAATAGGAAGGTTTTAGCATTAACATAGTAAAGTTATATATAATGGAAACTGTTACTAAATAAGAATTACAGTAGCCATTCCCAAATCCATTTGCATTTGGCAAAAGTAGATAAAATGATTATCTAAGTAATCTTAGTCTGAAGTTTTGTATCTAATTTACTTCCCATTATAACTAAGGAAAACTATATTTATAATATTTATATCTGTTTATTCTTCATCTCCACCAAACACCAGAAGCATGAAATATTACCTAATGACAGGGATATCAGGCTATATCAACAGTCACCCAAAGTTCTTCTGCAATGATGGGACATTCATCTTTGACCTACAGGCCTAGATTATCTGCCAGACTTTACTGTGAAGCAGAGAAATCTAAAGGACTTCCCAACTTGTCTCCTCTTTCAGTTTTTGCAGTGACTATCAACAGTTGAGTCAATGGCAGTTTCTTTGCCCACATTGCTAGCTTTATTCATAAAAAAAGCCTCCACGTAGTTTCTTTGATGTTCATCATCTTTCTGAAGTTGATTGGTGCTGCCAGGGCAGACACATCTCACTTTCCTGAAAAGCTTAAATTGTTAAAACATTTAAAATGCCATATTTTATAGTTGTTTGAACATTTTGAAGATTACCTATCTATTTGTAATATATGTTTGTATACCTAGAACACCTAACAAGACTATAAATTTGACTATTATAGATGACAATTGATCTGTATTTCTTAATTGTATATTACATTTATTATTGCATTGCATAAGAAATACATTAACCAAGTATATAATCCATTATAACAAGATTAACTATAATTTGGTATAAAGTAAAGTTCATTCCAATGTTTAATATTTAGAGATTAACAACTGTTTTGGAGGGATTAAAGAAGATTCCAAATTCTACTTTTTTCTCATAATAGTTAAAACGTTTCCTATAATCTCTGATTCATATACCCTTTCTTCTTTTGAAAGAGATTGATTATGACCAATATCAATTTGTAAACAACTCTCCTTAAATAAAAACAAACATTTATAACCAATATTTTGGTAATGTAGGTGTACTTTTCTAGACTACTTCCTGCTGATCGGTGGGTGCTGATAATCTTTCAGGGACTCTGAGAAAATCAGGATAATAGTTAAGTTTTGGCTGGAGTGTTTGTGAGGCTGGATCATCTAAGCCAGCAATCGTAAAGCTATTTTGGTGGTTGGATCATCTAGAACATTTTTATTGGTGATTTGTCACCTTGTTCTGAAAATATGTAAACTTTTAAAGGTAACACATACATCTGTATTAAAAAATATAAACTTTGATTTGTACACAGGCTAGCCAAAAATATTTACTTTGGCTTTATGTATGAACAGGTAAAGCATACATCATATTTCTTGTATTTATTATAGGTTTATTTTCTCATATCTGTATTCAGGATTTTAGGGGTTCTTCCTCAAACAAACCTGCTTTACCAGGCATGAATCCATGAATCAAAATGGATGAATTCCATTTTTCTGTGAAAACAAAAGCATAAACTTTCCCACAACTAACATATCTTTTGACTTAAATTTTGAAGTCAAGATAATTTTAAAATATATAGGTTGGTTTAATTTAATAGCTTCCAAAATCAAATGTCTTCAGAAGTTGTCATTCACTCATTAACAGTCAAAAAATCTAAACACAGTACAGAACAGAATATAGAATTTAGACTCTCTGATTTTTATCTATATATGGCTTATCATAATTTTATTACTCTAATTAATTTTAAGAATTTTACCTAATTCTTTTAAAATCATTTTTAATATATGACTATTTCTATCCTTTCTCTTCTTCTTCCAAGCCTATACACATTTTTCAAACACACTGCAATCCACTTAGAGGCCTTTTTGTCTGAATTTGTTCTTACTGTGTTTCTCTAACCCTTTCTGTCTTTATAAGAAAAACCCTAAATCTGCCACCTAGTATGTAGCTGGAAAATGCCACTCTGTATGTCATCCTGTGTGAGAATGTAAGAACTTGCCATGCTGCAGATCAAGCCCACATGTCACAGGCAGAGGATGTGTCTCTGTACAGGGGCTCACATGAGAGTTATGAACTACGAAACTGCTCTTGGCTCCATTTTTGTGTGTCTAGAAACATTTTTTAAGCTCTCTCACATTTTACATGAATGTATGTGCCCAATCGTGGGTCCCCTATGTAAATGGACATTTTTTTCTCCCACCTGCCAGTTCTCAAATTACCACTCAGAACCTTATGATAAATCCAGAATTCTAATCCAATAGCTCAGGCTTGTTACTAACTAGCTCTGACATTTAAATTAACACATTTTATTAATCTATGTATTGCCTTCGCAATTCAGAAAAGGTACAGTGCCCTTTTCTTTGAAGGAAGCTGAACAGGCAGTGGGGGGATGGCTTCTGATGTGCAATGGAACAGCAGCTGAAACAGTTATTCTTGAAGAATAACTAAGCTCATGCCTCTCAATAGTAGACAGGCATTTAATAGAGGGATGTGGAGAAGAAGGGGATGCTGAGATGAAGCAATATATACACAGCCAAGAAGAATGGACAGCTGAATTAAAAAAACCATCAACAATTTCCAGAATTTAAAATCCCGAATCATGACATGACACTAGTGGTGTTCAGGTGTTTTTGATACATGGACTGCTCTCCCCCAATGTGAGGTTGAACTGTTGACCTTGTGTACATCCTACTTCACAAATGAGTCTGTCAGATACACTAAGCCTATAGGTTGAAGATGATGCCCCAACACTGTAGAGAAAGCTCAGGTGACTCTCCAGGCAGCTGGCTGTCTTTGTCAACTCACAAATTTTTTGGAAGTTGCTTGCATGCACTTCCTGTTTTTATTTTTGTTAGCTAATATTATTTCCTTCTTGGGTCTTTGAGGGAGTTGAAGATTAGGTAGTTATAGTTGAAGATTAGTTATAGTTGAAGGTTAGGTAGTTATAGTTGAAGATTAATTAGGATAGAAAATGAATTAGATATATTTTGATCTTACCAAAATAGGATAGATAATAAAATATTTTTTCTGAATTTGTCAAATACAAATGCACTAGACATTGTTTAGGTATTTATTACTTGTATATAGTGTATATAGTTATTGTACTTTTGTGTATAGGTTTTCTTTTGTTAGTTATAACCTTTTGCTTTTTTTATTAAAATAGAAAAGGGGAAATATGGTATTTTATTTGTACTTTAATGTGATATTTATTGTATGTTAATAAATGAAGTTGCACCTGGGTCAGACCTATTAGAGCCACAGCAAGAGCGTGGTGGTGGGGGTGCACGCCTTTAATCCTAGCACTTGGTAGACAGAACTAGGTAGATCTCTGTGTGTTCAAGGATACAGTCTGCATTGGAGACACACGCCTTTAACCTCAATCCCAACCATAGAAGACCTGGAATTCTCTACAGACAGGCAGTGATGAGGTAGTCATGTATTTTGGTTTACAACTAATGAGAAGGCAGAACAGAAAGACTATATAAAGACAAACACACAGGAAATAGCTCTTTTTCGGAGAGGTCTCGGCTAGCTGCATCAGGTGGGTAAGGCTCTTAGCTCTGATCTCTTGGCTTTCTCATTTGCATTGGTTCTGTGTTTCTTATTTAATAAGACAGTTGGTTACATCTATACACAGACACACAAACATACATACATACATACATACATACATATATATATGTGTGTGTATATGTGTGTGTATATATATATATTAAAAATGTGTGAGTCCATGTGAAACCAAATATGCAGGTGGAGACCAAGGACAACTTACAGGAATGTATTCTCTCTTTTCATCATGTGTATTTAGGTGATCAATTTAGACAGCAAATAACGTTTCCTGTTGGAACATTGAACTACTCTTTGTAATATTCTTGATTTTGATTATAAAGTATCTTATTGAGTAGTTTTGTATCTATGTTCATCATGTATCTTTACCTGTAATTTTCTTTTTTTGTTGAATATCTTTCTACTTTTTGTCTCAAGATGATACTTCATAAATGTACTTGGTGGTGTGTCTACTTTTCCATCTTTTATGGAAGAGATCAGCAAGCTTTGGTCAGATTCTCCAAAGGTCTAGGAAATTTCATCTTTCTGATTTATTTTAATTTAGTGGCTGATTTTAGTACTTCTGGAAACTCATTGCTCATTATTGGTTCTCTATGAATTGAAAACCATGTACCCCAATCACACTCATTTGCCAGGTTTTCCATACCTGCTATCCACCCTTGTAACCTCCCCCACCAATAAAATAAAAAATGAAAATATTTGTTTTAAAAAGAAAGGAAAGTTGAATATTGTTCTTTACTGAATGAGAGATCAGGAAAGGGAAAGTTTTCCCATTGTCATGGATCTGTATGATAAACATAGTAAAAATGATCATCTTACCAAATACAAGCTACAGGTTCAATATTATTCCCATCAAAGTTCCAACACAATTGTTAACAGAACTTGAAAGAACAATACTAAATTTCATATGGAAAAATTAAAGATGCGTAATGGCTAAAACAATCCTGTACCATAACAGGACATCCAGAGGCATCACTATGTCTGATTTCAAGCACTAGTACAGAGATGTAGTAGTAAAAATTATATGATATTGTTAAAAAAAAAAACAGAAAGGTGGATCAGTGTAACTTAACCAAAGATGAAGACATAAATCCAAAAAATTATGGACACCTGATCTTCAACGATGAAGCAAAAATTATACTATGGAAAAAGAAAGCAAATGATGATAGTCTAACAGGATATCAGCTTTTAGAAGAATGCAAATCAATCCATAGTGATCACTTTTCACAGAACTCAAGTCTTAGTACATATAAGACCACAACATGAATCCAGATACACTGAATCTGATAGAAGAAAATGGGAAATGGCCTTGAATGACACAGAAGACAACTTCTTAAACAGAACACTGATAGTACAGTCACTGAGATCAACAATTAATAAATGGGACCTCATGAAACTGAAAATCTTTTATAAAGCAAAGGACACAATCAATAGGGACAAAATGGCTCCCTGAAGATTAGAAAAATATTTTCAACAACTCTGCATCTGACATAGGGTTAATATTCAAAATACATAAATGAACTCAAAAACCTTGACACCAACAAACTAAATAATATAACTTAAAAATGGAGTACAGATTTAAATAGAGAGGTCTCCACAGAGGAAACCAAAACTGCTAGGAAACACAAGTAACAGCTCTAATTAGAGTATTTTTGTGTTTGCTTGTTTCTTGTTGTTGTTTAGGCCCAATTAAACACATTGAGACTTATATTATTTATAAACTGTACGGCACAATGGCTCAGGCTTTTTGTTAGTTATTTTTATATTTTAAATTAACCCATTTTTAAAATTAATTTATAAGTTTTTATGTGGCTGGTGGCTTTCTGGTATCTTAACATTTTTTTATGGTGGCTGACAGCATTATTTTGTTTTAGTGTTTTACCTTTCTAATTTTGTTTTTGTCTCACCAATATTTTTTTTTGGCTACTGACCAATTAGTATTTTATTCATTAAGCAATCAGAGCAACACATTTATAGCATAGAGAATATTTTACAGTATTTTTTAAAGGGAGGTTTTAACTTTTACATAGTAAAATTATATATAATTAATAGTTATCAAGTAAGAATTATAGTTATATTATCTAGACTATTTGTATTTGGCCAAATGAAAGAAAATATTTTATCTATATTATATTTGTGAGTCTAAAGATTAATATCTAACCTCTTATCATAACTAAGGAAAATTATAAGTATGTAGTCTTTATATCAAAGAACTTAGAAGTTCTTAATATTACCTGAGATATAGGTAAAGGACATAAGAAACTTTCAGGAGTCTTGTGAGAGTAGACAGAGGCAGCTGGCAGACTGGAAAGTCATCCAAATTTCCTTTGTAATGTTTGGGCATCTGTCTTTAGTCCACAGGCCTAGAGTCTCTCAGTGTTTTTCTTTTCTTTCTTTTTTTTTTTCTTTTTGGTCTTGTAGAATGTCTGTGTTTGGCGTTTGGCACGTTTTTTTTTTTTCGTGTGTGTGTATGTGTGTGAAGCAGGAACTTGAAGGACCATTTTGTCAAGCAAATTTTAGTGGTCATCTTTTTATGGGTCTTGCATGTCCAGTTGATCAAGCAGTCCAGGCAAGAATAGTTTTTTTGCCCAAGTGGCTATTTTTGTCAAGAAGAAGATAAACTTTTTATAGAGTATCTTTGATGTCCATCTTCCCTTCTAAAGTAAATTGGTGTTATCAGGAGCAGACATGTTTCACTGTCCACAATGTTTAAATTTTTAAAATATTTTAAATGTCTTATTTTGTAGGTCTTTGGAGTTTTTGACAATTATCTACCTAACTGAATTATATCTATGTATATCTAGAAAATGTAACAGGAGTATAAGTTTGACTATCATAGAAGTCTAATTGTTTTATTATAATTTAATGAGTTGTATCAACATAATACTCTAAATACAAGTTAAAATATATATACAGTATAACAAAAATAAGTTTAAATTTGTATCAGTAAACTAAAATCCATAGCAATGTAAAACATTTTAAAACAAGTTGTTGCTTTTTAAAACTAGGTTAAACATTCTACCATTTTATCTTATCATATCTATATCCTGTATATCTATATCAAAGAGCTTTTGCTGGACAAGAGGTAGAGTAAGGGGAACACTCTTACATTGCTGATGGGAGTGAAAATTATACATTCTCTTTGAAAGTCAGTGTGGAGGTTTCTCAGAAAACTGGGAATCAACCTACAAAAAGACCAACTATACTCTCTTGGGTATATACCCAAAGAATGCTCAATCATACAACAATGATATTGCTCAACTATGTTCATAGCAATTATATTTGAAATAGAACCTGGAAAGCTAGATATCTCTTAACCAAGGAATTGTTAAAGAAAATGTGATGCATTTACACTCAGCTCAGCCATGAAAAAACAAAGCCAGCAGGAAATTTGGAAGCAGATGGATAGAAATAGAAAAAAAAATCATCCTGAATGAGGTAACACAGAGAGAGTTAAAGACAAACATGGTATGTACTTAGTCATAAGTGGATATTAGCTGCAAAATAAATGATAATAATGCTATAATTCACAGACGCAGAGAGACTACGTAACAAGAGGATTCATGGGGACTATACAATGATTTCCATGTAGAAGGAAAATAGAAGAGAATTAGTGAGTCATCTGAGGGCTGGTTGGATTGGAAACATGAACAATCAACTTGAGGGAGGGGTGAAGGTATAGAGTAATGAAAAAGACTACTGGGAAGGGGGGCATTTCCAAGTTAGGTAACAACATGGCTTAAGGGAATCCCCAAAGAATATATCAGGAACATTCCTTAGACTCCTAGAAATAGCAGATATGCAGTCTGAACTGGCCATCTCCTGTGACCAGATTGGTCCCTAACCCAATTGTCATGAGAGAAGCTTTATCCAGCAACTGATGGAAACATATGCAGACTCCACAGGTGGAGTTCAGAATACACTGCGGAAGAGGGGGGAAAGGATTGTGTTAGCCACAGAGAACAAGGACACCACGAGAAAATTTACAAAATCAACCTGGGCTTATAGGGGCTCATAGAGTCCTAACTGCCAACCAACCAGTTTGCTTACATAAGACTGACCTCTGACCTCTGTATATGTGTTATAGTTCTGGAGCTTGGTTCTTTTGTAGGACTCCTAAGACTAGTAGAGCAGCTGTCTCTAATTCTTTTATTGGCTTTTGGGACCCTACCCCTCATACTGGGTCAACTTGTCCAGGTTTAATACATGGGAAATTGCTTAGGCTGTAACTTCATAGGCAATGACTTTTTGATATTCATGGGAGACCTGCCCTTCCCTAAACAGAAATGGAGAAGTAGTGGATTGAGGGGCAAGAACAGAAGGAGGTTAGAAGGAGTTCCTGGGAGGAGAGGATGGATGGGAAACTGTGGTTGGAATGTAAAAATATACATAAATTTATTTTAAAATGAAAAGAAAAACAAACAAACCAAAAATCAAACTAACAAGGGCAATTTTAAGAGCCATGCCATATTGCCTGCTCGAGTTAAGTTTCTGTTGTCCAGTATTGAGCCACTAACCAGAAACTTTTGACATGCCTGGACAAATCCTAATCCTGAGTTATTAGAAAATAACTGAACATTTACTTATCTTTCTGCTACACTGACCATTAGTAACAATGTTTTGTGTTTGGGTTGCTTAGTTGGGTTGCTTCACAACTCAACAGTCCCCTGATAACTTTCCCAAAGAATGTTTCCTGGTCTGCTTGCTTTAAAAGCCACCTAAGAAAAATAAAATTTTATAGCTTGATCAGAATACTGTCTTGCTGTCAATTCTTTTTGTCTCTTGTCCCTTTAATTCACCATTCCCCCTTCTAGGGTCTCTACTGAAGATCCTGCTAGCAGGGACATCAAACCATCTTGTCAAACACTCTGGGCATGGATATGCTCAACTATCAGTGGCAGTCTTTTCTCGTACTAGTCAAACATGTCATGCTTCCAGTTCCAACCTACTTGTCCCATTTTACTACTCCATTTTTCCCACATCTCCATTAATTATTTGTTGATCATAATGGCATAGGGAACTGGGTAGTGTCATGCAGTATATCGTTTTGCCAAAACAGGTTTACTTACTAATAATGTACATTGCAATGAGCTGTTGGTCTGGTTCAGGGCCTCTGCATTCTGTTACACTATCAATACTGTACCCTCACCTAGACACATCTTGGATATGCTACTGTTGCTCACAGTCATGGATATCCTGTGTCTAGGTTCCGAAGCACCAGCCCTTTTCACCTTCACTACCAGCTCACAGATAGGGAAAATGTTGGGGTGACCAAACTCAAAGCCCTAGATTTGGCTTCAGTGGTAAATGAGTTATTTAGTGCTGGTCTTTGCTGTGCCTTTTCCCACCCCAGAGGTGATGGGCAAGGGGCAGAGTCAGTCCTGACTATTTTTAAGTTTCATTTTATTTTATGTGTAGAAGTGATTTTCTTGCATGTATGTATGTGTTTATTGCATACCTGTCTGATGCCTCAAGAGTCTAGGCAAAGGCATTGTGAGTTGTCACACAGTTACTAGAAATTCAATCCTCATTCTCTATTAGAATAGTGAATGCTTGTAACTGCTGAGCCTTATCCCCATCCACACTTAATTAAATGTTTAAATATCATCTAAGTTTAATTTTGGTTGTTCTAATCTATCTAGAAATTCATTCATGTGTCTTAGATTTTCCAGTTTAGTGGAAAGTTCTTAAGGTAAACTCTAATAATTTTCTGAACTTGACTGTAGCTTGTCATAATGACTCCATTTTCCTGTCTTACTGTATCAGTGTTGGCATTCATTCTTCCTTTTGTTTGGTTTATCTAAAGTTTGTCAATATTGCTTATAATTTGAAGGAAAAAAATCAATTTCATTGACTCTGTGGTTTGTTTCCTTTTCAGCTGTATTCATTTCACTGATTTCATTAATGTGAGTGCTTTCTTTCCAGCTTGTGATTTTGATGTGTAACTTGTTCTTTTTCCAGAGCCTGAAAGTGAAACATTAACTAAATTATTAGAAATCTCTTTGATTTCTTAATGTAGGCATATTGACTTTAAACATCTCTCTTAGGACTATTTACATTGCATCTCACAGATTAAAGGACATTGGTTTTAATTTTTATGTTATTATAGGATTCTTTCTACTCTTGGATTCTTCAAAAAATCATTCATGATTATGTTGTGAGTTGTTTAATCTCCATGAGTTCATTTACCTTTTAGAGTTTCTCTTGATTATTTAAAGTGATTTCATTGTTGTCATGTAGAATATAGGGAAATATTTCAGTTTCCCCATATTTGCTCCGATGTTCTTTTTCTCCTAATATATGATCTAATTTAAAGAAAATTCAATAGGCTGCTGAGAACAATTTGTATTCTGCAGTGTTTGGATACAATATTCTATAGTTGCTTTTTCAGGCCATTTTACCTTTGATTTTATTAATTCTGTCTACTTTATTTTGGGATGATGTGTTAATTCTTAGAATGAACTACTATAATACCCATGGATAGACTGGGCTTTATATCTAGTAGTATTTTCTGTATAGTACTGGGTGCACCTGTGTGTGGAATTGTACAGTTCTCTCCATGAATTGTTCCCTTAATCAGTAGGAAGTGATATCATTTCTCATTAAATGTGTTTTTATGTCTATTTTTTTTCAGTTTGCATCAGCAACAGTTTCTAGTTTCCAAGCTCCATTTACCTCCAACTTCTTTTTTCATCATTTCATTGTAAGGTTACATATGTCTTTTATGATGGAGTACAACAAAAAATACTTCATACATTATTATTCTAATCTCCTAAGCTGTGTCTTTTGAATAATGAATTGACTTCTTTATAATGAAGATACTACTGAAAGGTGCCTACTGACGAATGTAATTTTGATGATTTTGCCAATGTGCTCAAGCTCTTTTCCTTTTATTATTATTATTATTATTAATATTAATATTTTTAGTATTTGTTTAGCTGTTTTTCTAGTTTGCTTTATGGTTTCTGTGAAAAAACACTCTTGCTAGAATCATTGTAGGGGAAGAAATTATTACACTTTCTGGTCACAGTTTATCTATGGGAGAAGTCAGGGCAGTATCTCCAAAAGGAACTGCAGCAGAAACCATTTTACTAATCTGCTTGTTAACTTCATCATCATTTCATGGTCAGTTTCTTTCTTATACAACTCAGTCTCAGCTACCTATGCTGTGGGCCCAAACACACTGATCATCAATGAAAACTACATCTCAAACACCTGGTAACATGTCAGCCTGATGAGGACAATATCTTAACTGAGGCTTTCTCAGATAATACTAGGTTGTGTCAAGTTAACTGGTGAAATGTATTTTGCTTGTTGCACTCTTAAGGATACACCTATATTTCTCTTAATTGTAAAAGACTACTTTAAATATATTTCATAGAGCTGTGTTGGTGGTCATAATTTCATTTTGCATATTTTTAGCATATAAAATTTTATATCTCCTTTATGTATGACAAACAGCTTTGATGGGTAAAGTAGTGTGAATTGTCATTAGCTGTCTTTTAGAACATGAAATACTTCTTTCCAGTTTCTTCAACTTTTCAAAATCTCAGCTAAAATCTGTTATTCTGACAGACCTTCCTTTAATTTTGTCTTGATGTTTCTCTTGCCAATGTCAATACATATTCTTTATTTAAAATAATATTTTGAGAGGTGACTCTTTTCTGGTTTTGTCTATTTGAGGTTCTAAATTCTGCCTGTATCTGAATGTGTATCCATTCTAACAAAATGAAACTTAGCGAGAAAAGGGTTTGTTTTACTTACAACTCCAGAGTACAGTATATTATTGATAAGAAGTCATGGAAGGAGTTAAAACACTGTATTCACAGTCAAAATCAGAAAGACAAAGTGTTTACTCTTGTTTTCTTACCTACAACTAGCTTTCTCTTCCCTTATACTTACGTGGACTCCTATGAGTAGGGAATGATGCCCACAGTGTGATTCATCTTTCTACATTATAAATGAACTATCAGGATACTCTTTCAAAAACATGCCCAGAGGTCAATGTAATCTAGATGATTCCTCATTGTAAATCTCTTCTTAGGTGGATATAGATTGTGTTAAATTAACAATAAAAGCTACTAAACATAATATCTCACTTCCTAAATACAGGAAATGGTCATAAAATGTTTTCTATACCTATGAACTTATATTTCATCTTTGCATAGGATGACAGATATCCTGGAATTCCCACTTTTATCTTCTTATTGTGTTATCTTTGTTATTACTGGATTGTCCCAAGTCCTCCATCTTGCCTTAACACTATTATTTTTTCTTTTAAATATACACTTTTAAAATCATTTTTATTTATTATTTTTATTTTTCTTTCAATTTGTTTTTTTTTGTGACTAATACTCTTTCTATTTTCAGGTCTTGAATGTTTTTTTTTTCATTTCCTTGTACTGCTTGTGTTTTCACAGATTACTCTATGAGATTTATTATTTGCTCATTAATGACCTCTGTCATCTCCACCCAAACATTTTAGTGTTGTTTTCTTATTTTCCAATTATGTTAGAATATTCAGAGCCTGTTGTAGTATATTTGGTGTGCTGGAGTGAAGGTATACTGTCCTCAATGTTATTGACTGTGTTTTTAGGCTGGTGTCTAGGCATCTGGGATTGGGGAAATTGTAATTTTACATGCTGATATCTCATCCTGTCTTTGCTGGGTTGGTATTTCCTTCCTTAATTTCTGTTGCTCTGTCTGGTACTTAGGGTATTGTGTTGGCTATGTGTTGCCTGGTAGAAAATTCTTCTGGGATCCTGATTATTGTGGCCACTTGCAGTTTCAGGTAAAGTGTCTCTATTTTTATAATGCTTACATTTAGGATTGGGAATGATCTAGGAGGAAGGCGTAAGAAGATTCACAGAAGGGAAGATAAGAGATTAATCCACAGGAGTTACTTAGTAGTTACCTGGGAATGGGACCACTGAGTGAAGTCAGATCACAAGAGAAGGTTTGAAATCAAGCTGTGAATGAGACTGAAGACTGGACTTGGAAGAATGGAAGGAGAGATTAAGATCTGCAGTTAGGCTACTTGTTTCCTGATTAGACTGGCCAGTAAGTGCTTAGATAGTATCTTTTGGATTTCATCATTTGCTAGGACAAAAAATGAGTAGGGGGAAGAACTTTGGTTGTTAAGATCTGTGTTATCTACATGATACAGGGACATATGTGGGAGGAAGGCTGCAGCAGGTGTTCCACATAGAGCTTGAAATACGACTAGGAGATTGGACATGGAGATTCAAATGGAGAGGTGAAGATCTGCATTTAACCTGTTTCCTTGCCTAGGTTGTTTTGGATGTTTTTAAGGAATACTTGATTGAGTTGAGGTATGGGGCAAATACTTGCATTGTGGTAGGGATGTTAGCAGGGATCTCAGACATCCACTAGAGATGTGGGTGGCCTTGCCTTAGCAAGTACTCTGCTGCAGAGCTGGGGGTAAGGCTGGGGGATTGGACTAAAAGGAATAAGGAAGAGTGAAGATCTGTATTTAGGTTAGCTCTTCTGACCTCTATATCTAATCTAGTGGCTGTCTCTGCCCTCTGATCTTCAGGCAAGTCTTATTAAGGTATACAATATATCACCACTTTTCCACATTTTTGTCTAAAGTAATAAAATAAGATTATAACTAATATAAGAATATTATATTCAATAAGTATAATAAGTACATACAATATATCCAGTTAAGAATTATATTAACATTGGACCGATTCAGAGAAATTATTCCTTTATTTATTTCATTTTGGTGAGTCCAGAATGTTGTACCTAATTCACTTACTATCCTAACTTTTATTACCAGATGAATATTCTCTTTCAATGACTTTCAAACATATACACTTTATACCTATTTAGTGAGTTTCCTTTCTCAATTAGTTAACAAGTAAAACTGTAACTATCTAGTCTTGAACTCCCTCAGAGATCCAAGAAGGAAGTAATATTCACTAAGTAAGCAATAAGTGCAAGCAGGCAACTTCCAAAAAATGTGAGAAATGACAGAAACTGATGGCTGCCTGGATATTCACCCAAGGTTTCTCAGTTGTAGTATCCATTTTTGGCTCACAGTCCTAGTATTTGGGACAGAGTCATCCATGAAGCAGGATGTTCTAAAGGGCCTTCCTACCTTGTCTATGTAAGTTTCAGCAGTCCTGTCTTTGTGTCCTCCTTGTCCATTCAGACAGTCTGCTGTCAGCACTTGAGGGAATGGCCCTTTATTACCAAGTGGCTAACATTTTGCAACAAAGGAAGTAAACTCCATAAGGAGTTATTAAGTGCCCCTCATCTTCTCTGAAGTAGATTAATGCTGCAAGGAGTACAATGTCTCACAGACATGAAACAGAATATATGTTATTAAAACATCACAAATACCATATTCTGCAGATCTCTGAGGTGTTTGAGATGACCTATCTAAAATATATTTCAATTTGAATTTGAAAATGTACCTAATATAAATACAAGTTCAAATGTAACAGGTGACTAACAACTAACTTTCATTTCTTTATATGCTAATTACATGGTAATAATATATTTCAGGGACTAGCAATTTGCATTACATTTTAAAGGAGTTGTATAGGTACAAAGCCTTGAACAAGATTGGAATAGTTTGTACAATATGGTCTTGTATACAAATTTCTAAAGGGTCTTAATAAATAAAAACAAGGAACCTAATATAGGGTAAAACCTTAGAGAGATCAGGGAAAAAGGAAAAGCCAACAGCCAACTTCACCTCACCAACTCTGTGGTTTCCAAATACTATCTACTTCCTGTCTACCCATGACTCTTTATGCCTTGCTTTTCTGCCTTCTTATTGGCCATTATACCAACTACCTCACTGCCTTGTCACTGTCTGTCTGTACATACCTCCAGATGTCCATAGTTGGTAATTGGATTAAAGGCATGTGTCAACACACTTGATTCTGTTCCCTAGTATGTCTTTGAAAACTCAGAGACTCTGCCTGCTAATTGATCAGATTAAGGGCATTGTGCTGCCTGACTTTGTTTACTTAAAATGGCTGGTCTTTCACCCTGATTTCCAGGCAAACCTCATTTCTAAAAGCACAAATAAATCATCACCACATTTCAGCAGAAAAAATATCCCCACACTTTGTCTTTTTTTGTGTAATAAAATTTTTCAAAATTAAAAATTTATAACTAATATAAGAAAAACTACCATCCAACTGGCAGGGACCTGTGGAAGCAATGCTGCAGACCCCTGTGGGGATCCTAAGGAGCTCATGGACTTCAGGCTTCTCTAACTTTCACTACGCTTATTCTCATGTTAATTCTTAGTCTTGTTTTATCAGTTGTGATTGTAGCTGAGTTTACTGGGAACAGAAGCTGATAAGTTTCTACAAAGAAATTAAACCTTTCTGCAGTCATTCACAGGAACCGGTTTCTCCAGTCACCCCTGGATGCCTTTGCCATCATTCTCAGTGAGAAAAGAGAACTCACTAGGGCTAAAGGTTCTTGCTTAATTAACTATCCTAAAAAAAGAGAACTGTATTCTAAAAAATTTAAGAACTTGGGAGGAAGTTTCTTAAAAATTTATAGGGACACGTAAGGAAAAGGTAAAGGATATGAAAGGTCAGAAATCTTTTCAGTTAAAACTGTCAGTTCCCTTGGAAGTAGAAAGTACACATAGAAACTGCTAGGAAAAAACGGTCGCGAGACGGCAGGAACTGACCTACTCTGGTGATGGGATGGCCAGACACCCAGATAGTGGTGCCATAAACCCCATCCAAGGACTGAGGAATCTGAAGGCAGACATCCACGGCTGGGCCCCTGGTGGAGCACTGGGAGTCTAATTAGTGAGTAAGAAGAGGGTTTATATGAGCGAGAATTGTTGAAGCCAAGGTTGGATAAAGCACCGGGACAAATAACCAAATGAATGGAAGCACAGGATCTATGAACCAAAGGCTGAGGGGCCCCCAACTGGATCAGGCCACCTGAATGGGTGAGACAGTCATTTGGCTTGATCTGTTTGGAAGGCAGCTGTGCATTGGTGCCAGGTCCTGGGCTCGTTGCATGAGTTGGCTGTTTGAATCCTGGGACTTATGCAGGGACACTTGGCTCGGTCTGGGAGGGGGGAATGGACCTGCCTGGACTGAGTCTACCAGGTCAACCCCGGTCCTCGGGGGAGACCTTGATCTGGAGGAGGTGGGAATGGGGGGTGGGCTGGGGGGAGGGGTGGGCGAGAGGGGGAGAACAGGGGATTCTGTGGCTATTATGTTGAACTGAATGGTGTTGTAAAATAATAATAATAATAATAAAAAAAAAACCAAAAAAAAAATAAAAATAAAAAAAAAAAGAAAAACTATATACTATAAGTACAATAACTACATACAATACATACAAGCAATAAATACATCAACAATGTCTAGTCCATTTACATTGGACAAATTCAGAAAAAATATTCATTTATCTATTCTATTTTGTTACGCCCAAAATGTATCTAATTCACTTCTTATTCTAACCTAAATTACCAATAGAAAACTATCTTATGATGTCTTTCAGACTTATACACTTAACACATCTTAGTGAGTTTCTTTTCTAAATTTCTTAAGTAGGAAATTTGTAACTATAACTATCTATAGTTTAACTCCCTCAGAGACCAAAGAAGGAAATAATATTATCTAGTAAAACAATAAATGTAAACAAGCAACTTCCAAAAAATTGAGAGTTCACAGAAACTTTCACCTGTGCATACAGTCATCTGAGGTTTCTCTGCATGTTAGGTCCTCATCTTCAGCCTATAATCTTAGAGTATCTGACAGACTCATTTGTGAAGTAGGGTGTATGCAAGGCCTCCTTCTTAACATCATATTTGGTGCAAGTGTTCCATGTTCCATATAAACTTGAATTCCACCAGTGTCCTGTCATGATTCAGGATTTTAAATTCTGGAAATTGTTGTTGTTTTTGGAATTTGGTTGTGCATTCTTCTCAACTAGTTGGTGGCTTCATCTCAGAATCCCATCATTCTTAGCTTATGGGTGGTTTCATGTCCTATCTTCAATGCCAGTCTATCATTGAGAGGATGGATGCCATCAGCCTAGTTACTCCTTCAGGAATAACTGTTTCAGTTACTGTTTCACTGCACACCAGAAGCCATCAGGCCACTGTTTGTTTGGTTGCCTTGCAATAAAGAGGCACTGTACTGCTGTGGATACCATTCTATATAAATAAAACACTGATGGCCAGTGACCAGACAGGAAGTATAGGCGGGACAAGGAGAGAGGAAAATTGGGGAAACAGGAAGAAGGAAGGAGAGACACTACAGCCACCACCAGGAAAAGCAGCATGTAAAGATGCCGGTAAGCCACCAGCCATGGGGCAAGGTATAGATTTATAGAAATGGGTTAATTTAAGATATAAGAACAGTTAACAAGAAGCCTGCCACAGCCATACAGTTTATAAGTAATATAACTGAGTGATTATTTTATACATGGATGATGGGACTGCAGGGATTAGTGGAACCTGGAGAGAAGATCTCCAGCAACACTGTACCTTTTCTGGATTACAAAGCCACTTTGGTAATGGTACCATATTGTCCTTATCTCAGAGGCCATCTGTTGACAAAGCTGCAACTACACTTGTCTTGGCAAGAACTGGTCATCCTGTGTTTTGTGTACTATTTGTCCATTTTGGACATAACACTGTCAGCAGTCAATGTGAGGTCACCCAGTGGCTAAGTTTTGATACAAAATAGTTAACTCTATATGCATTTCTTTCTTTGCCCATATCTTCTCTGAAGTAGATTGGTGCTGCCAGGAACTGACATGTATAGGCAGCTAAATGAAGCCTTTTTCTAGAAAAAGTTTGTACTTTATGACATTAATATCATGACATAAGTTTAATATATATGTATATATATACATATATATGTATTCATACATATATATTAATCTTATAAATTTTGACATAAAATTCACACCTTAAAAAAAGTTTGAAGAATCAAAATAGAACCAAAGAATTGAGATCAGTGGCAGTAGAAACGTTCCTTAATTTTTTGGTTTTCTTCTGTCCCATATCAGAAAATGTTTTTTTCTTCTGACACGATACAGAGAATTTGCATTTTTCTTTTAACAATATGCTTGGGTTTAGAGAAGGAAAGAACCATTCTCCAACTCCAAAACCAACTTTAATTTTTAATTGAACTGGGATTTCTTAAAGACCATTTTAGGTAACTGTAGAGAAGATTAAAAACAAATATTTAAGGAAGATTTATGAATTTTTTTTTTCCATCACAGGCAATTTATTTTGTTCTATTCATTCACAGTTAATACAGAAAATACTTGGAAACATTTCCATATAATGTTTGACAACATAAATCATCAAATAGAAATATACAATGTTGACAGGAGGCAGTACATTTATAATTTATAACCCCAAATGTATTTATAAATTAGAAATGGAAAGATCTACAAATGAAATTATGAAGGTTCACCAAAGTCATTTAATCTGTCAGTTTCTCATTCATTTTTATGTCTTAATAATATTCTATTGTATGAATAAGCCACATTTTCTCTCCAGTATTTGATAGCTATTTGAGTTGTTTTAACTTTTTTACTATTAGCAACACACTGCTGTAAACCTTCATGTACATGTTTCATAGGTGCACATTTTCAGTAGTTTGAGGTTATATTCCTAAGGGTAGAATTGTTGAGTAACAGAGTAACAATGTTTTGCATTTTGACCAACCACCAAACTGTTTTGCCAAAGTGGCGCACCATTTTACAATCTCACCAAATCCTTGTTTTTAAGGCTCTGATTTTTGTACAAAAGCATTCAATCATTCTGTCAGACCAAACCAGGAAAAGTAAGCTATAGTTCAGAGCTGTTCTATTCCATTTACTATGCAAAGCCAATCTTGGCGTTTGCAACTCTCAGCCCTTTTGAGTATTCTTGCAGTGTTCACCTTTTCCTCCACCACTTTTTTTTTCTTCTTTTTTTTCTGGTTTATTTCTATTTATTACAAATGTATAAAAAATCCTCCATCAACGCTGCTGATAGCAGCAGAACCTTGAGAAATATACCATTGGTTTGCCTCAGAAAAGGAACACATATTGTACTGTAAAGTTTATAAAATTGGCGCAAAACATTGTAATAATGTTACAATACCAGTTTTAAGAGTTCAGTGACTAATGGGGAGCCGATGGGATACACGCAGAACTGTGAGAGCGATCTCACTTAGCCAGCTGTACTCGTAGAGTGTAAATCTACATTCAGGTCATTTCTGAACTAAGACTATCATCTCAGTTTATCTGTTGAGATCAACCAGGAAACCCTAGAATATACCTTGATTTTTGCAAAAAAACAAAATAGGGGGAGGGGTTTCTTCAGCATTTCAGTCCACGAGTAACAGTATCCTAACAGGCAAAGTGTTCTCTCACTGTCAACATAGAATGAACTGCTGCTGGAGGTCAACTTGCGCTTTAATTTGCATTAGCACTTACATGCATAGTAGTCCAAGTTGTTGACCTCATGACTTTAAAAAGTAACTCTAAAAAAGTAAAATGGCCCTTCTTGAAAGACTAAAGAAAGACATCCAGCCACAGTTGTAAAAAGTCTCATCAAAACAATATACCCTTTTATGAATTACACCTCAATTAAAAAAAAAAAAAGTAGCCCCAAATAAGAAGCAGCTCTGAAAAAGAAAATATAACTTAAGATATTTGAAAAATACAAGGTGAATACAGGTTCAAAAGTAATTAAGATATATTTTCTTAAGGCTATCTAGAATTAGGCTTTAAAGAATTCTACCATTTCAAGTTTACCACTAGTTACTAGATACCTATTTACAAACAAGATGTTCACCTTTTTTGTTCCTTTATCAAGAGAAAAATCTACCTTCAGACTATGAGGATGGTGATGGGGAGGGACTAGAAAACAAGATTCAAACAATCCCATGCAAATATCACATTTTTCAAAAGGAAGAACTCCAAACTGCACTAGAAGTTCCAATCACTTAGACACTTTCCATTGAAATGATTTAAGTACAACTACATGGCACCAAGGTTTAGGCCTAATATAGGCCTGACAACCAAGTCCTTGTTTTCTGGAAGAAAGGCCTCAAAAGTCCCACTCAATTCCATATAACAATACTTCAAAGATCAATTAGGTTTTCCTTTCCTTAATATTTTTGTTTTTGACTTCTAATCCTAAAGACTAGATTAAAACTTAGCTCATTTCCCAGAAGGCATTACTTCCCTTTGCTCTATGAAAGAGTCCACCAAGACCTCTTCCTCAAAACCATCCAGCCCCCAGCCACCAGCCTTTGCTTGTGATGCATCTTTCTCAACATCCTGAAAAGGTAATGTAGGTAAAATATGCTCATAAACATTAAAACTAGTTGTTAGAAAGACGTAACTAGCTTTATAATTTAGGTTTTAAAGCATAAATACTTGCAGCTTAATCTGCACTGACAATGATTGTCAAAGCCTAGAATTCAACATTTACAAATTCTCATTCACACACACAAAACACACTATTATCACACAACTTGTGTCTTGAGAGAATCTTCTGCTTTTTAAATCTTTGGCCTCCCAGTCAATCCCAAGTTCAACCAACTTTTCAGAGTTCTGGTAGTTACCTGGACCACTGAGGCATTGCCACAAGACTTCTTCTCTTTTGAAACATCCTTTTTCTCTAAATATTAGGATAGCTACACCAGCTTGTTTCTTCTGTGGTGTATGTTGGTGTGGGATTATCTATTGCTTGATTTTTCATGGATGTGTTTATCTTCTTTGGGTTGAATTTTCCCTTCTAATGCTTTCTGTAGGGCTGGGTTTGTAGACAGGTATTGATTAAATCTGGTTTTATCCTGGAATATTTTGTTTACTCCGCTTATGGTGATTAAGAGTTTTGCTGGGTATAATAGTCTGGGTTGGCATCCGTGGTCTCTTAGTGTCTGCATGAGATTTGTCCATGATCTTCTAGCTTTCATAGTCTCTATTGAGTAGTCTGGTGTTATTCTGATGGGTTTGCCTTTATATGTTACTTGGTCTTTTTCCTTTGCGGCTCTTAATATTTTTTCTTTGTTCTGTGTGTTTAGTGTTTTGATTATTATGTGGCGAGGGGACTTTTTTTTTGGATCCAGCCTATGTGGTGTTCTGTAAGCTTCTTGTATCTTCATATGTATTTCTTTCTTTAGGTTAGGAAAATTTTCTTCTATGATTTTGTTGAATATATTTTCTGTGCCTTTGAGTTGGTATTCTTCTCCTTCTTCTATCCCTATTATTCTTAGGTTTGGTCTTTTCATGGTGTCCCAAATTTCCTGGACGTTTTGTGTTATGACTTTTTTGTCTTTAGTGTTTTCTTTGACTGACGAATCTATTTTCTCTATCATGTCTTCAGTGTCAGAGATTCTCTGTTCCATCTCTTGTAATCGGTTGGTTATGCTCGTTTCTGTAGTTCCTGTTCGTTTTGTCAGGATTTCTATTTCCAGCATTCCCTCAGCATGTGTTTTCTTTATTGTCTCAAATTCATTTTTCAGATCTTGGAATGTTGCTTTCATCTGTTTAATTGCTTTTTCTTGGCTTGATTTGATTTCTTCCCATTTTTTGTTCGTTTTTTCTTCCATTTCTTTAAGGGAGTTTTTAATTTCCTCTCTAATGGAGTTTTTCATTTCCTCTTTAAGGGAAGTTTTTATTTCCTCTTTAAGAGAGTTTTTCATTTCCTCTTTAAGGAAAGTTTTTATTTCCTCTTTAAGGTAGTTTTTCATTTCCTCTTTAAGGAAAGTTTTTATTTCCTCATTGAGGGAATGTTTTATTTCTTCTTTAAGGGCCTCTATCATCTTCTTAAAGTCATTTTTAGGGTTGATCTCTTCTGTTTCTTCTGTCATGGTATGTTTAGGTCTTGCAGGTGTAGAATCACTAGGTTCTGATGTTGCCATATAGGTCTTTATGTTGTTGCCTGTATTTTTGCACTGGCGTCTACTCATCTTTTCCTCTGTGCGGTGCAGGTGGTGTCTGTGTCTGAGAGTGCCTCTCTTATTCTAATTTTTAGTCTTGGTTTAGTAGCTGTTCTTGGTTAAATTGGTGCTATTGGGCTGTTTCTTCAGGGACAGCTGATTTCAGTCGGTGAATTATATACTTATGATTCTGGTGATCTGGTTTGGTGACTGGGTAGCGCCTTCTTCTGTGTTCCCAGGTCACGTTTTGTTCATTTGTCAACTCCTCAGCTGATCTTGTTTCTTCAGACTTCAAACTGTAGGCATCTGAATCCTCTCGCAGATGGGTTTCAGCTGAGCAGGGTAGTCTCACCAACACCTCCAAGTTGTTGGGTTTCACAGGATCAGCAATTGGGCCCTGGGTTGTCCCCAGACGGAGTGTCCAGACTCGCCCTGGTTCCGACCCATGGAGATAGCCTCTTCCCCAGGTGTTGGGGCTAGGGGCGTCCCCGTTCCAAGCTGTGTCCGCCCCTCTCCGTCCCTGGGCCTGTCCACTCCTGTGGCCCACTGCCACAGGCCCACCTGTGTCCACTTGACTCCGGCCGCTGGGCCTGTATGTCCCTGTCAGCTACCGCTGGGTCTGTCTGCCTCTGCGGGCGGCCAATGGCCCTGTATGTCTCTGCCTGCTGCCACCGCGGGCCTACCTACCTCTGCTTGTCACTGCTGCTGGGCCCATCCACCTCTGCGAACTGCCACGGGGCCTGTATGTCTCTGCCGGTTGCCGCTGGGCCTGTATGTCCCTGTCGGCCGCTGCCACCGGGCCCTTCCACCTCCGCAAGTCGCCGACCTGTGTCCGCCTGTCTCAGCAGCGTGGCCTGTCCACCTCTGTGGGCTGCCGCCAGGCCTGAATGTCTCTGTCGGCCGCCGCCGCCGGTCCTGTCCACCTCCGTCTGCTTATCTCTGCCGCAGGGCCTGTCCACCTCTGTGGGCCACCGCTGGGCCTGAATGTCTCTGCCAGCTGCCGCTGGGCCTAAATGTCCCTGTCAGCCACTGCCGCCGGACCCGTCTACCTCCGCGGGCCGCTGCCACAGGCCTACCTGTGTCTGCTTGTTTCCGCCATCTTCAATAAAGGGATTTCTTACATGGAGAATATTCAATACCATTAGAATTTAAAAAAATCAGAACGACAGAATCTAAGACGGAAGCCCACGGCAAGGGTATGCCCTCTTCCACCCACACATTATTACTGGGCCGATTTATGAAATTTTACATGTGATATACCAATAGGCCAATTTTCTCTGTCCTATTTTTTCTCATGTCTCATTTGTCCAATATTCTTCAGATCCCTTAGCCTTCAATCTTCTGAAAGACAAAAACAAAAACCTTTTCCCTAGCCTTGTAGCTAGTTATATCTGATTAAATGAAAAATGAAAAGAAAAGCATTTGGTGGGGTGGTGGTGGCGCACGCCTTTAATCCCAGCACTCAGGAGGCAGAGCCAGGCAGATCTCTGTGAGTTAGAGGCCAGCCTGGGCTACGAAGTGAGTTCCAGGAAAGGCACAAAGCTACACAGAGAAACCCTGTCTCGAAAAACCAAAAGAGAGAGAGAGAGAGAGAGAGAGAGAGAGAGAGAGAGAGAGAGAAGAAAAGAAAAGCATTTGTTACTTGCCTAAGTTAGTTTCAAATTGGATGGTCATACTGGTTGATGAACTATTCCCTCTTCTAATTAAGAGGTCTCTCCTGTTCAAATCAATCCTTTATCACTTTTAATGATATCCATAGCTTTTCTTCTTCTGTAGAAACAAAGCAAAATATCATCCTCAGTGTAACAATATCCTGGTTTCCATTTTGGGGTCATCATATCTTTAAAGTATATAGGCTAATTTAATACTGTAGATTTTTCTATTATCCAATGTCTCTCCTGTAGATGTAACCATTGTGTTAAATAAGAAATAAAGAGCCAATTGCAAAGTTAAAAAGCCAAAGAGGTCAGAGCAAATGCTAAGAACTAAAAACTTTACCCTTCTTTGTTGCTGCTGTCCTCCTCCGCAAGAGACCTCCTTCCTGTATTTTTGTCCTTTTTATTGACTTTATATTCTGCCTTCTCATTTGTTGTAAACCCAACCACATGACCTCCTCAGCACAGCTCATCAATACAGACCTCCAGATCTTCTATGGTTGGTATTGAGTATAAAGGTATGTGTCTCCATGCTGGCTCTATCCTTGAACACACAGAGCTCTTTCTAGCTCTGCCTCCCAAATGCTGGGGTTAAAGGTGTACACCACAACCACCAGGCTTCTGCTATGGCTTGCTATACTCTGACCCCCAGGCAACTTTATTTATTAAGACATTTCAATACAAATAAAATATCACCATACTCTCCACAGCTGTTGCTCCTTTCTTATTAGCACAAAGAAAATTCAGTGCTAATAGAGCACTATGTAATCTATTTCTGGGAGGTTGTGTTTTATTTTCTGTTTATTTAGCATATTCTTTAAAGTTGTGCTTGATCTTTATGTGACTCTTGGCTTGTAGGATTATGTGGTATACCTGTAATATGCTTTATCTTGTAATAAGCAAAAACTGTTTCATTTAAACAGAGACATATATTGGAGCATTGTCAGGTTAATTTTGTATAGGTGTACCCACAATAACCATCACTTCTGGCAAATGTGTGATTACAGAATCAGCCTTTTCAGAACCCAAAGCAGTTGCCCATTGAAATCCTGAATAAGTATCAATGATGTGGTGTACATATTTCAATTTTCCAAATTCTGCAAAGTGAAATATTCTCTGACAGATTTCATTCCTCTGAGTATCCTTTGGGTTAAATCTTGCTACAGTGGAGTCTGCTTTTAAATAGAACAAGTAGGACATTTCCTTGGCTTCTTCCCAGTTTATGGAAAAACCCCTTTTTAAAACTTTTACTATTGATATGATTTTTTTTAATGAATAAGGAGGCCTCCAGCACATTTCCTATCATTAATTTATTTATCTCATCATTACCTTGTGTAGAGGGCCTGACAGACTTGTATGGGATCAGATGTCAGTTACATGTGAAGGATGCTTCCCATTCCTGATTATATGCTGGAACTGAATAAATAACAAAGTTGATTCTGACTCATCATGTATAAATTCTGCAGTCTTAATATGTAAGACCACCATTTCAGCATACTGAGAGTCAGGAACTATGTTGAGAGGCTCAGAAAAATCCATTAATACTAACAGAATAGCATAGAATAATGGTTTTTGAACTGAATTACATGGACTTTGAACCACTTCACTTATTTTTTTTTTATTTGCATCCTGCCTTTCCTTGTTTGTTTTCATCTGAATAAAATGCATGGGCTTCATATATGAGTGTTTTCCTGAACAATTTAAAACAGAATCCAATGAGTTCTCTTTATAAGTTAAACTCTATCACTTTTGGGTTATTTACTGTTAATCTCTCCCAAAAATGTACAGCAAATTCTTTGCCAAGGTTCACTTTCTGCTCATAATTTTTCATTTGTTTTTCTTTAGTTAAAGGTACTACAATTTCTGCTGTGTCTATTCATGCTAATTGACAAAGTCTGAATTTTCCTTTTAAAATTAATAGATATTTTCCACATAAATTTTTAATTTTTTACCCATTTGCTTGGTAGAAATATTCATTCCAGTATATTATCTTCCCTCTTCACAAAAATTCCTGTAGGATCATGCTTAGACTGCAAAGTAACCAAAATTGATCAAGCTTCGGATCCACACAATATACATGTCCTTCCTGTACTATCTATTAAAACAAGGCTAATTCTCTCAGCTTCCCCTGAAAATTCTCTTGGAGTATATAAATTCTTATCACCTTCTAAGGTATTGAACAAATTACTCAGTTCATCATTTTTTAACCCCAAAATAGTTTGTGGATGGGAAATGTTTCCAAATAAACTTTGAAATTAATTAAGAGTCTATAATAGATCTCTCCTAATTTGCACCTATTGGGGTCTAATTTATTGTAGACCTATGTTATATTCAAAATAATTAATAGAATCTCCTCTTTGTACCTTCTCAGGAGCAATTTTCAATACCCAATAAGGCAAAATTTTATTTACTTCTTCAAACATTTGTTCTAAATTATCTGCATTTGAATCAGCTAGTAAAATATTGTCCATGTAATGATAATTTATAGATTTGAGAAATTATGTATTTATTATTCCAATGGCTGTTGTACAAAATATTGGCACAGGTATGGCTATTCTACATTCCTTGTGGGATAACCCTCCATTGATATCTCTTAAACATATGAGAATTATTATAACTAGGCAAGATGAAGACAAATTTTTCTCTGTCCTTTTCTTGTAAGGGTATTGTAAAGAAACAACCTTTTAAATCAACACCTATAATAGGCTAGGTAACAGAACAGGCAAAATAATTCCAGATTGTAGAGATCCCTTTGGCTGAATTACTTTGTTAATTGCCCTGATGTTTGTTATCATTCTCCATTTACCAGATTTCTTTATAATACCACATACAGGAGAATGCCAAAGGCTGTTTTATTCTTTGATATGCTGAGATTCAACTGTTCTTATACCAGGTTTTCTAAAGGCTGCAGTTTCTCTGTTGTGAAAGGCCATTGCTAAACCCATATATCTTATCTGTTAACCATTTTAAAGTCAGAGCTGTTGATGTCTATGAAAGACCAACAGTTCTGTACTTGTACAATCTGGATGACCAGTGATCTCTCTTTGTAATAACACCTCCTAATATTTCTCTCAGAAACATGTGTTAGTTTATGGTTTGCTTCTGAGGTTGGAGGAATGCTAATCCGAGCATTCCAATGTTGTAATAAATCATGTCTCAATAAATTCATAGGTATATTAGCCACATATGGCTTTAATTTTCTTCTCTGTTCTTTTGGACCTATGCATTCTAGCCATCTAGAGCTTTGTTTCACTTGAGATAATGTTCCAATCTCTAACAGCTGAACATTTACCTCCTGAAGAGGCAATTTTGGATGCCAAAATTCTGGCGCAATTAGTGTAACATCTGCACCTGTGTTTAACAAATCTTCCAAGAGAATGATATTTTTTATATTCTTAATTTGATATTTGTTCATTTAAAGAATTTTGCTGAAAAAATTGCTTTATGGTTTCTCCTAAAATTTCTGTTCTCTCTGCTAAGGCTGTTCTATTATTCTGAGCACCTTGATTAATTCCATTAGGCATTTGGTTATTTCATTTCTCTGAGAAGGGGTTTCTTCTATGTTGACAGGAAAGTTCTGAACTTAATTTGCTGTGGGTACCTGCATGAGACCCCTCTGGGAGTTTCCCAAGACAAGACAAAAAGGATTACCTTGTCTGTCCATAGTTGATCTACATTTGTTGGTCTCATATTTATTCTCACCACACTTTCTCCATAATCCAGAATGGAGGGGCCTTCTGTTGCTGCTGTTCCTTGAATTAACATTCTTTCTAGGAAAACCTTGTTTACACTCCCTTTTCAAATTACTTTCGTTCTTAAACCCAAAACTGCTCACATTATTTTTCCTGTCTTATGCACATCTCATTATGGTCATGAGACTCAATATTAATTGTATCCATGATCCAATATTCCAAGGGTGCTAATCTGGCCTTTTGTGGCCTGATTATTGTTTTCCATACCGCATTCACATTCTCAAAAGCCAAATATTCAATTATTATCTGTCTGTTTTCTGAATTTAGTATCATTCTATTTACTGCTGAAGACAGCCTTTGTAACAAATCCATGAAGGATTCTCTGGAGCCCTGTATAACTTTTTTGTTTGTTTGTTTGTTTTCAAGACAGGGTTTCTCTGTGTATCTTTGAGCCTTTCCTGTGACTCACTTTTTAGTCCAGGCTGGCCTCAAACTCCCAGAGATCCGCCTGGCTCTGCCTCCTGAGTGCTGGGATTAAAGGCGTGTGCCACAACCGACCAGCTCCTGTATAACTTTTGTAAATGATTCAATTTTCTTTCTTGCTTCCTCAGTTCTGTCTCATGCATTCATGACTGTTACGTAGCATAGAATTAAGGTTTGGTTATCATATACATATTCTCTTTGTATATCAGTGTATGTGCCTTCTCCAAGAAGCAGATCCTGGAAAATTTCCACACCTCCAGGACTACATTGTTGCTGTATTGTTTTAGCTTCCTCTTCGAATAACATTCTCCATTTTAATTGTGCCCCAGCTTCTAGGACAGCTGTAACAAGTACCTTCATGTCCTGAGGGAAAATTCTGTTACAAGTTGACCAAAAATTTAACATATGCTTTACAAAGGAGAATGCATACCATATGAGACTATATATCTCCTTAAATCTGATATTTCCACTGTAGTCCAATTAGCTTGTACAGGCCCTTGAACAGGTATTTCTATAAGGTTACCAGTAGATTAAGTTTGTTTGTTTGTTGGAAAACAGGCTGTATCTCTGTAACCATATAATTCAATTCTGAAATAATTTTACCTTTAAATTCTTCTGTCTGGCTCTAAATTTCTCTATAAGTCATTTAAACTGGTTTTTCTAAAGTCAACTGTAGAAGAATTTCTAATCAGTCTTTTAAATAAGAAACACAGAGCCAAATACATTAGTGAAAGCTGAAGAGATCAGAGAAATATGAATAGCCACCAGCTAACCTTAGATCACCATGCTGCTGTAGTCCCCAAAGTGAACCAGCTTCTTCCTGTCTAACCTGCACCTTGATTGCCTTGATGTTCTTCCTTTTCATTGGCTTTTAGCACAGCCACCTCACATCCTCATCACTGCCTGTCTGTACAGACCTCCAAGCCTCTATGTTTGGCATTGGGATTAAAGACGTGTCACCACACTTGGCTATGTCATTGAACACACAGAGACTTCATGCCATGTGATCTGATTAGGGGCGTGTGCTACCACTGCCTGACTTTTCTTTATGGCTGGCTATGTCCTCTGATCCCCAGGCAAACTTTATTTATTAACATACAAATAAAATATCACCACAGTCAATCCTGAGTTAGGTTCCCATTTAAATTCTCCTCTCTGGGTCTGAATTTATATGATTCATTTTAACAAGTTTTCTAAAGCTCTTATATTGGCACTTAAGTTGATCAAACATTTTAATACTATGATAAAGATGATTAAACAAATAATATTCAAAATTGATGTTATGTACATCCCAAGAACATTAATTATCCTCTCATTTAATTGTTCCATGTTCAGACTGCCTAATGTGTTATCAAACTGCAACGAAATTCCTTCTCTTGTAAAAATGTTTCCCATTTTTAATGTGGGAAAAATTTCTCTTTTAGCTAATTTCACCCTTTAAGATATCTTTATTGACTTACCAAATCTGTCTTTTGCATAGAACAGTAGAAGTCTGCGGATATTTCAAAGCAGTTACCAAGTGTTGTGGCAGTACAAGGTGGAAATCCAGAGAGAGACAGAGGTGATGGAAGTCTGCTACCCACAAGTAGAGAAAACTCCAAAGAGATTATGGCCACATGCTTGGGACTGAGTAATGCAACTGTTACTGGAGCCAAGGTCTCTGTAAGTTCAGAAGCAATCTGGTGGCATGTAGCTCTGGCCACTTGCAGCTCCATCTGAGGGCACTGCCCAGCTCTGGTGGAGCTGGGACCCTGCAAGGCCACAGGAAATTGGATTTTCTCTGAATTACTGCCCCACAGTTGTATGCCAAATGTAGATGACTGTCTAAATGGTCTTCTTAATTAAAAAACATGAAGGCAAATATAGGGGTGAGAGCCTTAGAGAGATCAGGGAAATAGGAAAAGCCACTAGCCAACCTTACCTCATCAAATCTACAGTTTTCAAATGTGAGCTACATCCTTTCTACCCACACCTTTATATGCCTTGCTTTTCTGCCCTCTCATTACCTCTGAGCCAAGCTGCTTCACTTTCTTGTCACTGTCTGTCTGTACAGAAGCCAAGATCTCTATAATTTGTAATTGGATTAAAGCCTTGTGTCACCACACTTGGCTCTGTTCTCTAGTTTGGGCTTGAAAACACCGAGATCCTCCCTGCTAAGTGATAAGATTAAGGGCATATGCTGCCTGAATTTGTTTACTTAAAATGCTTGGCCTTTTAACCCTGATCACCAGACAAGCTTTATCAAAGCACAAATAACTATCACCACATTTCAGAACAAATAAAATATCACCACATGGTCTAATAAAATTAATCTCAAATTTGTATTAATATACATAATTTGTATACAACATACAAAAATCCAATCTGGTGTAAAATATTTAAAAGTACTAGTTGATGTTTAAGATTAGATTCAGTAACCTACCCATTTTTTCTATCATTTCTATGACATTTTTAGAGAAGATTCAGTAATCTACCTCTTTTCTATATCCTCTTTTTTTTCCTTTTGTAGTAGATTCAACAATCTACTTTTTTTTAACTTATTTCTATATTTTTATAGTAGATTCAATAATCAAATTTCTTAACTTATCATTTCTATATAACACATTTCCTTATCATACCCCCTTTCTTATTTTAGAAAGATATTGACTTTGACCAATAACAATTTTTAGCCAACCATAAACATAGACAAACACCATAATCTATTTTTGGGAATGTCCACACAGTTTTTCAGGCTACATCCTTATTTGGAGTGTTCTCCATAATTACAGGAAAGGATTCAACTGAAATCAGGGAGTTTCCCAATGGCAAAGGCTAGGGATTACTTCATGTGTCCATTGCTGATCTCCATTCATTATCCCTGTATGTGCCTTTGCCACAACATAGTCTGCATAATCCAGCAGTTCTGTTGGGATTATTCCTCAATAAAAGATTATTTATATTATAAATAGATTATTTCAGTCCCTTTCTTTGGTGACCTTGTGTAACTCAATTAAGACATTATATATAAAAAAATTTTCTTCAAACTCCCGAAAATCAGCTTTCCTTTCTAAGCATCGTCATGGTCATGAGTTTCAATATTTATTGTAACTCAGATCCACTCATCAGAGGGTACCTGTATTGCCTGTAACAGCCTAATTACCCTTTTGTATTGTGCACTATAATTTTTAAAAGCCAGATATTCAATTATTATCTGTCTAGCTTCTGAAATTGGTTTCACTGTATTTACGGCTGAAGGCAGTCTTTTTAAAAAATCAGTGATTTCTATTGGGCCCTGTATAACTTTAGTAAATGACTCATTCTTTTTCCTATGTCTTCAGTTCTATCACAAGTACTCAAGACTGCCATTCGGCATAAAGCCAGGGTTTGGTTTTTATATAAAGTTTGGCTTTATATAACAGAATAATCACCTTGTCCAAGACGTTTGTCTTCAGAAATTTCTATACCTCTAGTTCCATTTTATTGTTTGAGGTCTTAGTCTCATATTTCCACAAGATTCTCCATAGTAATTGAATACAAGCCTCTAAACTGCTATAACCAAATTTCTTGAGAGATAATTCTATTACAAGTTGATTAGGATTGAACATCGGCTTCATGAAAGATGAGTGGATGGCATATGAGATGGTTGCTTCTAAGAATCTCCTGAAATTTAACATTTGCTCATGAGTCAAGTCAGTTCTTACAAAGTCTTGAGGATATCAAATCACCTGGTAGTTCTTGTAAGATTTCTGTTGATGGCTGTTTGAAAGACTTAGGCTGTTTTTCTGTTACTGTATAATGCAATATTGAGATTGGTTATTTTTAAAATCTTTGGTTTGGTCTGAATGTCTCTACAATCTGTTTAAACATGTTTTCTAAAGCCTTTATCTTTGGAATCATATTAATCAATTTTTAATGATAAAATAGAAATGACCAAAGAAATATTTATCAATGATGTTATGTAAATCCCATCAGCATTAATTATCATTTCATTTAATTGTTCCATTTCTAGAGCATCAATTGCAATATCAAGCAGAGACAAAAATTCCCCCATTGTAAAATGTTTCACATATTTAATGTGGGAAGAAACCCTTCTATTAACTAATTTGTCCTTAAGAAATCCCAACTGTATTATCAAGTCTGCTAACAATGAGATTCAGATGACTGTGTGGCAGCAGCCAGAAGAGTTTGCCAAGAGAAAGCCAAAACCCACAAGGAGAGGAAGAAGCAAAATATCCAGCCATCTGCATGGGCAAAGTGTTCAAAAGTGGCTAACTCTTGTCATTTTGGGAGTCAAAAAATACCTATGGAATTTGATGCAGAGTGTCTGCAACAAAAACTTAGCCAGAGAGTATAGAACCAGCCCAAATGAGGTAAAGACTCTGGCCAAATGCAAATCAGGCCTGAGCAGGGTACTGCAAGACCACAGGCAAGTGGCTTTTATGGGAATTCATGTTTCACAAGCTGTATGCCAGATGTTACTCAAATTCTACAAGGTCTTTTACTAAAAACCTGGAGCCAGTAATTAGGGTAAATACTAAAAGTTCAGAGAGACAAAAGAACAAGCCACCTTTTACAACTAGGACTCCTCAGCCTGAGAAGCTTTTCTCACCTGAAAGGTTTTAGATCTTATTTTCTTAACTCCATAGATGTGTTTTGCTACACCATATTAATTTTTGGGGTAAAAGGCACATTTGCTTCCCAAGCAAAGGCATGAGATCTGAAGTGTTGCGATTAAAAGTGTGTGCCACCACTGTCTGGCTCAATTTTTCTCTGAGATTGAGTCAATCTCATGTAGCCCAGGGTGACCTTGAGTTTACAGAGGTGCAGATGGATCTCTACCTCCTGAGAGATAGATTTAAAGGTGTGTGCTGCCATTACCTGAACTCTATGTCTAATCTAGTGGCGGGCTCTTTCATCTGATCTTTAGACAAGCTTTTTCATGGTACACAGTATATCACCACAGGCAGGAGTAACAAAAGTAAATTTGTTTTTAATAACAAATATTAAGGAGCAATAAAAACAGATAAACTGGATCACTCAAAAGAAATTGATATTAATATTATCATCCAGGAAAGAAAGTCCCCCATGTAAGTAGCAACACCAACAATTGATTAGTCTGTTGTAAAACAGTTTACTTTCTCATTATAAAATTCAATATTCCCCAGGAAGCTTCCTTACACAGCTGTCTCTGTTGTTCAGTAGTGCTGTTTCTCAAAGGTACCCTGTGCAACCATTCAACACATTCTTTTCATTTATTGCCATGGTTCTTTCTTTCCCAGGAAATAGTAACATAATTTGTGATAAAATATGTAATAAAACTATTGAGGCAATAATAACTTGAGGACTCAGGACAAGGGCTAGAATTCAAATCAATTCAATAAGAGATAAAATACAGGCCTTAGAACAGGTGGTGCAAGAGAAATTAATTTCCCAGCCTATTGAAGAATCAATCAGACCTTGGAATTCTCCTGTATCTGTTATTTTAAAGATACTTGGTAGGTGGAGAATGGTAACAGATATAAGAGCTTTTAAAAAGCTAATTAAGCCAGTGGGCTCTCTACAATCTGGAATACTTTGCCTTCTCTGTTACATAAAGGATGACCTCTTACAGTTATTGATGTAAAAAGCTGTTTCTTTCCACTGGACAATGAAACATCTAAAGGAAAAAGACAAAACATCCAAAAATGTCTCAAGGAAAAGAGTAATTGGCCAGTTGGTATATAGTATATCACATATTTAACAAGATAAAATATCATAAGTCTTCCTAAAAGTTTGTTTTAGCTGATTTCTACAAACATGTAATGCAAATAGTCTGTATGCAGTCCCAGTTCAATTAAAAGTTACAGCTATTTTTGGAGGTGGAGCATGGCACTCGCTTTTTCTAAACCCAAGCATGTTTGTTAAAAGAAAATGAAAAATCTCTGTAACAAGTCAGAAGAGAGTCTGGAAATGGGATAGGGAAAACAACAAGAAACTACTCTATTACCACTAATCTCATAATTCCTTGGTTTTATTTTGACTCTTTAAAGCTTTTCTTAATATATAACTTATATGTATATATTTTAAACCTTTGTCATGATATTATTGGTCATAGAGTATTATCTAATCCTAGAAAAAAGGCTTCATCTAGCTGCCTGTACATGATTTCATGCTTGAGTCTCTATCAGTTTTCTGCAGCATACCATGACCATACATAACAGTGATATTGAAGTCCAAAAATGATGATGGGGCCCCACAACAAAGATTCCATCAGAAAAATGATAATACCACTGAAATGATAAACACCACCAAAAGATCAGCTTTGGACTACAAAGTGCTCAGGATAATTTCAAGGTGTCTAGCTGAGATGATCCAGCCTCAGAGTCTACTTAAACAAGGACTTGAGAAATAATCTTTTATTATTTTAGACAAAAAGGGGAAATGTGATTATACATTGTACACCCCAATAAAACTTATCTGGGGATCAGAGGACAGAGCCAGGCACTAGATTATGAATATAGACTAGACAGTGATGACACACACTCTTCACTATCACTCAGGATACATAGATCTGTCAGGTTTTCTGTGCATTTAAGGCCACACTGGGAACAGAGTCAGATGTGGTGGAACATGTTTTTAATCCCAACACTTGAAATCTCATGCCTTTGCTTGGGAACTATACATGATTTTCATCCCAGGAAGTAAGATGCCAGGGCAGAAAAAGGGTATATAAGGCCTGAGTAAAGAAGAAGTCTCTCTCTTGAAGCTGAAGATTTTGTACAAGTAAGAACATGGCTGTCTTGTTCTGTTTCTCTGATCTTTCAACTTTTACCTCAATATTTGGCTCTGTTTTTTTTTTATTAATAAGACCATTTAGCAATTTGTATTACACACCTGTTAACTGACTTTTCAACAGTGAAAATTTAAGTACAGATTATAAGTAGCAGCAATGATAATATATCCAAAATTTTCTTTTCTTTTCTTTTTTTGAGACAGGGTTTCTCTGTGTAGCTTTGGTGCCTTTACTGGAACTCACTTTGGAGACCAGGCTGGCCTCGAACGCACAGAGATCTGCCTGGCTCTGCCTCCTGAGTGCTGGGTGCACCACCACCGCCCAGATAAATTTTCATCTCATTGTGTAAATTTAAGAAAATTTAAAATTTTCATGTCATTGTGTAAATTTAAGAAATTCATCCTATAGATCTGGAAATTTCAAGCACATACCCAAGAAAAAGTTTTTCCACTATGCACATTAGCTTTATTTTTTCCTCTAGTCTATATCTCTCCCATCAGATTTCTAATTATTTAAAAACTATAAACTGCTCCAAATTAAACACAACTACCCCTACACTTGCTGTAAACCATATAAACTTGACAATTTTGATGGAATTCCAAACTGGCCTTAGCCTCTGGCTATAACCAGAATTTTTATACTGCTCTAAAGCTCTCTCAAAACAGATGTCTCCAACCTTAACTCAACTCCTTCCTTCCAGTCTTTGATAAACACTCCAAACATCCAAGGTTCTGACAACACCATTGTAATTTCAGCCAAGAAGCAGTTACAGAACAGATTACATAGGCCTTCATCACCAAAAAACAGTCTGAAATGTCAGGGGCAAAAAAAATTCTTAGGACAAATGGCTAAATTGGTGCCTGTTAGCATACCAAAGTATGTGCTGGCCTCCATGCTCTCATGGCAAATACTATTACCAAGTTCACACAAGTATCCAGTATCCTGACTCTTCTCTGTTCTTCTCACCCCAGTCCCTATCCTGAACTTATCCAGGTCATAGACTTCTATTCCCTAGCCTCTCATTTATATATAAAACAGCCAATTTGACAATGCCCACTCTTGGCTCTCTTGATCTTCTTGGCCACTCTCTCATCTTATTCCGTTTTAGTCTTGCTTTCTTGATCCCCACTTAGTGTCCTGGCCTATTCTGCTGGCCATGTTCAGTCTACTACTTTCTCTCTCTGCTCTGGACTCTTCTAGATGATCCTAGGTATATTCTCCACCATACCTAAAATAAATAACTTCCCTCTAATCATAAAAAGGAAAGAAAATATTGCATTATTTCTCCATTCTGAACACCCATATTTTAACATAAGTGTGTCTATAGGACACCCAGGCCAAGAGGTGCTGTGTGGTAGGAGAAAGTACTAACGTGATTGAATGTATGGCACTTGGCAGTAGAGGAGCAAACACCAGTGTCCATGGAAGATTTTAAAATTTTAAGAATTTATTTCCATGGAAAAAGCCCTGGAGGAAAACCAGCCATTTTCTCCTGGAATACTTTATCAAAGTTTTCAGCTTGAGCTACTGTGAAGTGATTCTTCCAGTCCCCAGCCACACCTGGAAAATGTGAAGCAGACACAGAGATAGGTTAATGATGATTGTAAATCTGCTCTCATTCCTTTATTCACATGATCTTACCATCTGCTTAATTAGGACCACACAGTCAATAAAGTAGAACTAACAGTTACTCTATGGAGAACAATTCTTATGCTTTGAACAGTATGCAAACAGACTTGTATCTCTGTGTAAGTAATGTCAACCATTTCTTATACCAACATATCAACTCCACAATCTAACAACATGGACACTGGATCTATATTTTAATGTCCATATTATTTTTCCTTCTCACTAGACATGCTTCTATCATGCTATCGAGCCCAACAGAGTTTCATATCTCAATTAACCAAACACATTTTAATCGTTCTTTCTTCCTTTTAGGGTTTACTTATAACTGTTCTGCAAACCATGACACAAATTTTAACACACCCTTTAAAATTAATTCTATTTATGAATGCACATGCCTTCAGAGGTTGAAGGTATCAGATACCATGGAACTGGATATACACACAATGGTGATGTCCATATCAGTCATCTTGATATTTCCAACAGATACAAGAAACACAAAATACTGCCTGCTGAGAGCATCCCAGGATATCTGTTTTCAGTCAGTATGGAGTTTGCTAATGCATGAAGATGATTTCATTCCCAGTATTTTTTTTTTACCATACCTTGGTTCTCATAACCACATTCTAGAAGGTCTGTAGGTTTGGACTTAGATATCTCAAATAGTCTAAATTCTCACATTGTATTACGTGTTCGTTATCCATGAAGTACTGATGTGTTCCACACAGTCACTTCTTGTTCATCTGTTTCCTTATTTGTGTGATGGTGAACATCTCTTCCTATATTCTTTCCATGTAGATTTCTACAGGCCCTATCCTTGCTGTATTTTATTTCATAGCTGTGATACTTTGATGAATTTCCTCTTTTTAAACATTCTTGAAATATGCATCTAATATGTTTGAAGAGTAAAATATTTCTTAAATTATCAAAGGCTTCAATTATCAAAGTGTATCAGACATACAAAAACATTCACAGTATGGAATTATTGAAAGGATTAGTGAATGAGTAAGGAAGATAGTGGCCTGTTGTCATTTTGCTGATAAAGAAAAATTAGTCCTGGAAATCTTACCAGCAATATTGTGATGCATGTAGATTTGAAACCAAAAAGACTGACACTAGAAGTCATGTTTTTTCCTTACTAAAATACAATCTTTGTGTATCACATCAGTTAATTTTAAATGCCCAGTGGTACACATTAAAGGAAATATAATTATTGATACACAATAGTCAAATAATATACCATTACTTGCAATGTCTATAAGAGTGTCATCTATTAATACTGGAATCTATCACTGCCCATTGCTACTTTCAGCTTCATTATAATACTCATTATTGGAACAAGTTGCATTATTGTATCCCACAGCAATCTTGATCCTCATAAACCAGACTGGATGCTGAGCTACCAGACTCTCAGCAAATTCACTATGTCTGCCATATTGAATGAATCAGTCCAGATGAAAGAATCATGTTTGTGGAGGGGTATTCATGAAGTTCTCAGGCCAACCATCTCAAAATCTTGTGTACCTTTCATGCATGTATTTTTCTTCAGTGCTTCTTTCTAAAAACCACCTCAGACTCTGATGTGTCCAGGGTCAGTAAAACCTTAATGCATAATGGCTTAACTCCTGTTGGAAAGGAACTTCCTCCTAGTTTCAGAGGCTGCAGGTCTCATAAAATGTTGTTGTCCATACCCTCCTGGCTTTTTTGACCTGTAGATAGTGGGCTTCTCCATAGGACTTCCCTCTGTGTCTCAGATTAATATCATTTTTGTACACCAGAGAAAATGAGTACTGACTCAAGTACCATGTCTAGTACTTAGTACTACACTAAATATCTACTGTGAACTAATGGGTGTGAAACCTTTGAAGTTTGTCAAAAGACATTTCCTCCCATGTGTCTTGATTGTGACAATGTCTGTATAAAAGTTATATCAACTAAACAGAACATATCTCTGGTCTGTATTTCCTAAAATATCTAAATATTGAATCATAATGATGAAAATTGTTTGTTGAAATTTTTATTGAAGCTTCAAACTAAATTAATCCCATATAGCCGGATAAGTGAGTCTCCTATGTAAAGAGCAGCTCTTCAGAGTATCTCTCTAGACGCAAGAAAATGTATCTCTCTGGTGTCTTTAGAAAAGCAACCAAAGGACAACAAAAATAAGAAGAGATTATTCCTCTTGGTCAAAGCTAGTATAACATTTAACACAACTTTTCAAGCATTATGGTTAAGGATTAGGTATCTAATGGTAAGTAATGAAATTAATTTTAGAATTAACCTTTAATCTGCTCATACTTTCCATATTAAAAAAGGAATCAATCTAATGTTGGAATTAAGAAGATCAACATTTTCCTCATTCTTCTTATTCTTTTAAAAATGTTTCCCAACATATGCATCTCAGCAAATTCTGTACTGGAGTCATGAATAAGGTTGAGGGGTGTAATGAAGTTTGTCTACCCCTTCATTGACCTGGTGTCCTGTGGGATTCATGGCTTATAGTGAGTTTAATACAAGGAAAACAATTTCTCAGAATAAAAGTTATTTTCAAATGAAAAAGAAATGGGTGTCTTATATGATCACTATGATAATTAAACCACATATGACTTTAGAGCCATATCAGTTTTTGAAATAACTCCTATATATTTTCCTCCAAAAATATAATACATGAAAATTCCATGTTTTAGAAGAGACTAAACTAAAATCCCAATGGGGTTTCATTCTGGAAAAACATAGCTAGAAAAGAGGACATTACAGTTTACCTCATGTAATTTTATTCCAAATTCTAATTCATCTTCTCCAGTGTGTCTCAGATAAAACTTTCGTTAGTTTCAGTAGACTTTCTCTATTAAACAAGCCACCTTTTTGTTTTGGCATTTCATTTAAGCCACTTATGTACACATACTCTTTTATCTCTGCCAAATTGTTATTCATAACAGGAATCCAAAAATGGGCTATTTCTTCCCTTACTTGAGGTCTTCAGTTCTTGTACAGAGAACTCTATCTCCATAGAGTCTGGAGCACAGGAGTCTGAGGTTATGGGTCAATGAGAGTGGACCCTCTCATAGGCCTCAGTCCTTAGTGTATTGATGACCATTTTCTTGAGTTGACATTTTTGTGTGCCCAAATATAAGTATAATTTCCTCCTGTGAGGATACCAGGAGTACTGAATTAAATGCAATACACTAATGACTTTAACTTACTTATCTCTCTCTCTCTCTCCATATATATATATATATATATATATATATATATATATATATATATATATTCCTGATGTCCTTAGAGTCTTATGACCTTATCCTCACATGTAGGTTGGAGATTGACTGGAGATTAAGGCTGAAGCATGTAAATAATTGGAAGAGGAAAAGTAAACTCATAACTCTCCACTTCCTGCATTTATACCCAAGTTTTTAGTCATCCCCAAATACCTAACATCTAACTCATTCCTTCTTCAACCCTGAGTCCCATCTCACTAATTATTCACTAATTTGGTGTGGTGTAGTCTGGCAGTCACTCTTCTACTGCACAGCTATGAAACCATACACACAATTTGCTCATAGCACAGAGAGGTGGTACAGACATAGAGAAGATGTGTATTCCCATTCCAAAGGAGACAATTCAGAAAAAAGACAGTAACTATGATCGTGAAGCAATCCAAATTTAGCTTGGCAAATGCCATCATATTTTAACACTGGAGGATAATTCAATTAGTACTTATAAATTCTACTCTTAGCCTACCGTGGATCAGCAATCTTGACCTGTTGAACATCTTTGTCCAGCAGTGAATGGAAGTGTATTTTGTGGTTGTCATCATATATATATATATATATATATATATATATATATATATATATATTTGCTTCTTTCCATTAAACATTTTCTTTAGAGTTTAGGGCTATGATACAGAGAGCCTAACAAAAACTCACAAAAACATGTCTCTCATTTTACACTGAGGATATTGCACACAACCCTCTAAAACGCCAAGGTCATCTCCCAGATAAAAATCAATCTTTTCAGTGTTTCTGAAGTCCATGTCATCACCACAGAAGGATTCCTCTTGAAGGTATCTGAGAAACTATGATAGATTAGCAATGACTGTTGACACATTCACAACCATTTCTTAGAGTCTCATTGGAACAAAAAACCCTCCACTTATTCTTACATATTTTGGAACTAAAGAATTTCTTCACCTTTTCTCATGAGGACCAAACCATTAATATTCACATCTTTTCAGATGAGACTAAAATTAGACATTTTGTTTTCTTTCATGGCTTGGAAGGAGCTGTACTTGAGGACCAGATCTAGCTCATCTGGCTCCAGTTTCTTTCTTAGGAAGTCACATATCTTCCTTATGGTTCCCCTTGTATTCTAAAAGAAGAAACAAAACAAAAATGAGGTTAATAATTAGAGAGCTCTGAGTGAGCAGATGCAAAGAAGGTGACTACAGCTGGAAGATGGAAAAAGAGACATGAAGAATAAAATGGCACCACAAAATGAGAAATTCCATGGGGTTTAGGAAAGAAACAGGCTTTGTAAAGAGGGCAAGAGTCAAACACAGCATTTGCATATTTAGTTGGCTTGCAATATGACTGATCTCTGGCCCCTAAAATACAGAAGCTGTGATTTTTTATGGGGGAGTTGACATTAGATGAGTCTCATATAACTTAGGATGTCCTCAAATTTACTTTGTATTGAATGAAGACCATCAACTTCTGATCATCTTGTCTCTAAATGTCTATTGCTATATTCACAGGTGTATGCCAACCTACCTACTAAATGCAATGGGATGTGTATCTTGAGACAGTATGCTATGAAGGGAGTCCTATCTGGTCTGATGAAAATTGCTGTGGGGACCAGACTGACCTCCAACACAAAGAGGCTTTTTCCCTTAAGTGCAAGCATTAAAGGTGTGCACCATCATACCCAACCTGCCCCCAGAAGTTTAATGATACTTACAGAAATACTTCTCGAAAGCAGTCAAGGTGAATGAAGGCAATATGGACAAATAATTTGATGGAGGTTTATGTTTATGCCAAATGATACTTTTTCATATGGGTAACTGAGAATAACACAGATTTAAAACACTTTCACAAAAAATGTTCTCAAAAATTTTTACTTGGGACTACTGCCAATATTTGATTCTGTTTTGAATTATGATTTCATGCTTTTACTTAGATAGGCATCATATTCACAATCTTTTTACCTCAGACCCCCGGACTGGCATGATAACTGTGCACTGCTACAACTATCTCAATTCTAGGAGTTGGTCATAAGAATGCAAAATTTTGGAATAACAAAGACATTGCTTAGAATCCAAGCCCTACACATGGGCTCATACAGGAATTTTTGGCTCTAAACTTTTATTACATATTTTACCACAAATTCTGTTAATATTTAATATAAAGGTAAACAACCATGGCAATAACTGAAAATAGTGCATTGAATGGTTGCAAAGGAGACTTATGGGAAAATGAATTAGCATGCAGCAGAGGTGGGTAATGAAGTTTCCAGGGAAAAGTTGAATTTTATAATGAAGCATTCAAATATTTCTCAAAAGACAAAGAACACCTGGTGTCATCTCTCCCCCCAAATTCCCCAATATAATGTATATAACATAGGTCTTATTCTCCAAAGTTCCTTCTACCTACTCATTGCTTTCCCCTCACCTACAAATCAAGAAGACACTCCATAAGAAGCCACAGGTCACTCTGACCATGAAAGCAAGTAGGCTATCTAGAGATCCTCACCTCTACCTCTGTTATCTCAAGGCCAATCATTCAGTTTCATTCACAGCTTTATATCAAAATTTTGCTGTGGCCTGTCCTCACTCAGTACCCCCATTTCCAGGTGATTATCTATGCATTTCCTGTTGAAAACTCTGCTTTCTTCCATCCTGGTGTCCTTCCTATCACCACTCATAGGCCACCCCCTTTTCTAAGTGCCATGGAATGTTCCTGTACACTGTATAAATTATGCCCAGATTGGTTTAATGAAAAAGCTGACTGACACATAGCCAAGCAGGATATGGTTAGGCAATAAAACCAAATTATGGAGGAGGAAATGAAGGGCAGACTGGGAGTGAGCCACTAAAGAAGCAAGATGTTATAGCCAGTTGATGCCACAGGACATGTGGCACAACATAGATTAATAAATATAAGTTAATTTAAATGTAAGATCTAATTAGTAACAAGCTTGAGCTATTGGCTGAGCATTTTGAATTTAATATAAACCTCTGAGTGGTAATTTCAGAATTGGCATGTTGAAGAGAACTGTTGATTTACATATGGCAACCACCATGTATCCCACAGTGTGAGAGGTCTTAAAAAGGCTTCTAGACACACAAAAACAGAGCCAAGACCAGCATTATCATCCATGCTTCTCATGTGGGCCACTATACAGAGACACATTCCCTGGCTCTGCCATGTGGGCTTGAGCTGAAGCATGGCAAGTTATCACAGTTTCACACAGGATGAGGTGTTACAGAGAGGATTTTTTTGCCACATGGTAAGTGGCAAATTTATATTTTTTGTTCAAAAAGACAGAAAGTATTAGACATACACAATAAGGACATATTCAGATATAACGGCCTCTGAGTTGGTCGCAGCATGTTTGAAAAGTGTGTGTAGGCATGGGAGAGGAAAAGAAAGATTAGAAACAGTCATACACTTAAAATGATTTAAAAACAATTAAGCAAAATCCTTTAAAAAGAATTAGAATAATAAAAATTATTATAAGCCATATATAGATCAAAAAACACAGTCTAGATTCTATATTATGTTGTGTGTTGTGTTTAGATTTTTTGACTTTTAATGAGTGAATGATAATGTCTGAGAGTCATTTGATTGTGAAAGCTATTAAATTAAACCAATATATATATATATATATATTTAAAATTATCTTGAATTCAAAATTTAAGTCCAAAGGTATGTTAATTGGGGGAGAGGATATGCTTTTGTTTCCACAGAAAATAACAGCCTGTGGATTCATCCTGAGTCAAAGGAAATCAGGTTTGATCAAGAAAGATCCCCTAAAATCCTGACTACAGACATGAAAAAACAAACCTAAAGTAAATACAAGAAAAATGGTGTATAGTTTACCTGCTCCAACATGAAACAAAAAACCATTATTTCTGGCTAGTCTGCGTACAATGCATAGTTTATATTTTTAATCAAGGTATATATATATATATATATATATATATATATATATATATATATATCTCCTTTAATATTTCAGACCAAGAGGACAAAACAAAAATAAAAATGTTGAGGGTGATCCAACATCCAAAATAGCTTTAATATTGCTAGCTGTGATGATCTAGCCTCACAAAATATCTAGCCAAATCTTAACAATGATCCAGATTTCCTCAGAGTTTGTGAATGTTTACCAGAACCCACCAATCAGGAGGAAATAGTCTAGAAATCTATACATACTGTCCCAAAATATTGGTTATAATTTTTTTTCATTTAAGAAGGGTTGTTTACAAATTGAAATTGGTCATAATCTCTTCCTAAAAGAAGAAAGGGGATATGATATAGAAATGATGGGAAAAGTTTAGATTATTATGATGGGAAAAAAGAGTAGATTATGGAATATTTAATCCCCCCAAAAAACTATTAATCTCTACATATTTTATGTTGGAATGAAATTTACTTTATTTATACAAATTTAAAGTTACTTTTGTTGCAATGTATGTATACTACCACAGTTGCTTAAGGTAAATTTTATGCAACTCAATAATAAATGTAATATATAATTAAGCAATACAGATCCAGAGTCATCTATAATACTCAAATTTATAGTCTTGTTAGTTAGATGTTCTAGGTATACAATCATGTATTTTAAATAGATAGGCAATCTTCAAAACATTCAAAAAAGTAAGACATATGACGTTTTAAATGTTTTAATAATTTAAGCTTTTCATGAAAGTGAGATATGTCTGTCCTGGCAGCACCAATCTACTTCAGAATAGATAGTGAACATCAAAAAAACTGTATAGAGTTTTTTTATATGAATAATGCTAGCAATGTGGGCAAAGAAATGGTCTTTGCTTCAGTTGCTGGCAGTCACTGTAAAAACTGGATAGGGGAATACAACAAGTGGGGACAGCCAAACTTTGCCAAGACAAGGTAGGAATTCTTTCAGAATTCTCTGCCTCACAGTAAAGTCTGTAGGATATTCCAGGCCTGTACTCAATAGATGGATGCCCCATCATTGCAGAGGATCTTTGGGTGAGTGTTGAGATAGCCCGATGTCCCTGTCATTGAGTAATATTTCATTCTTCTGGGATTTGATGGAGTTGAAAAATAAATATCTATAGATAAATATTCCTTAGTTATAATGGAAAGAAATTTAGATACAAAACTTTAGACTAAGATAAGTTACATAATTATTTTATCTATTTTTGCTAAACCCAAATGGATTGAGTATTGATACTGTAAATCTTAATAACCTTTTCCATTTTACATAGCTTTACTATGTTAATGCTAAAACATTCCTATTAATTTAAACAAAAAAGAGAGAAACATTGTGGAATATTTCTATACCCTGTGTAAATTATGTTATGATTGGTTTAATACAGAAGCATATTCACCAATACCCTGGCTGGGTAAGGTTAGGAGGAAAAACTGAACTACAGAGGGGAAGAAGGACACAGTGGAGGGACACATCTGAGATGCCCAAGGAGCAAGGTGCTCGAGGACAGGTAAACCACAGGACCTGTGACAATACAAAGATGAATAAAAAGTGGGTTAATTTAAATGTAAAAGTGAGAATTCAAACAAAATTATTCAAAAGAGGTGGAGGATATTTTATACTTATTAAGGTAAAAATCCACCATGATGACATTTTAATTCTTAACATTTTTCTCCAATGCAAATGGCACACATATTTGTAAGAGAAATATGACTGACACTTAAATCAAATACCAAATCCCAAACACTTACAGTGGGACACTGCAGCAGCAAATTTCTACAAATGAACATGCCGTCCAGAAGGAAATTAAATGGATAAATAATGGAATTATCAAACATTATGGCACAAATGACCAGGACATACATCTATAGTACATTTCACCCAAACACAAAAGGTTATACTTGTTTCTCATTCCCTCATGGAACATTCTCCAAAATTAATCATATACTCAGTTACAAATCAATTATCCACAGATTAAAAAAAATTGAAATAACCCAGTATATAAAATGAGCCCACTGTGAGTAAAATTTGCATTTCAAAAACAAAAGAAACGATAAAAGCCGATAAAATCATGAAAACTGAAAAACCACCAACTGAATTAACAATGGGTCAAGAAAGAAAGAAATATAATAAACACTTCTTAGAATTCAATTAAAATAATTCCATGACCTACCAAAACTAATAGGACACAATTAAAACTGTGTTAAGAGAAGGCTCATATCACTTAGAAACTGATAGCATAAATTAGAGAATTCTCATACCAGAGAATTAACAGCACAATTAAAAGCTCTAGAACAATAATAAGCAGACACAAATACTACAAAAGAATTCAGCAAATAATCAAATAGAGGACTACAATCAATATAATAGAAACAAAATGAACAATGCAAACCATCAATGAAACATCAAGTTGGTTCTTTGAGGAAAAAACAACAAGGTAGACAAACATTTATCCAAACTTACTAAAAGGCAGAGAGAGACTATCCAAATTAACAACATCAGAAATGAAAAGAGAAACATAACAAGAGACACTTAGGATATTAAATAAATCATTGGGTCATACTTCAAAATGTGTACCACACAAGCTTAGAAAATCTAAAAGAAATGAACAACATTTGTATTAGATATTACTTACTGAAGTTATATGAAGTATGAAAAATTTTATATAGATCCCCAAGGAAATAGAAGCAGTCATTAAAAGTCTCCCAACCAATTGTAGCCAGGACTAGATTTTTTTAGTACATAGTTCTACCAGACATTCAAAGAAGAGCTACTACATATACTCCTCAAATTATTCTACAAGATAGAAATAGACGGGGTATTGTCAAATTATTCTATGAAGCCACAGTTACCTGATATCTGATCCACACAAAGAAGAAACAAAAATAGAATTACAGACCATTTTCTCTCATGAACATAGATGTAAAATACTCAATAAAGTACTCACAAACTGGATCCAAGAAAACAAAATGATAATCCACCCTGGTTAGGTGGGCTTCATCCCAGAGATGCAAGGATGATTCAACATATGAAAATCTGTTAATTTAATCAATCATATAGACAAATTGAAAGAAAAGCACCACAAGATCATCCTATTAGATGCAAAACAAAAATTCCTTTGAAAAACCGGAGCACCCCTTCATGATAAATATCTTGGAGAGATCAGGGATATGGGGACATACCTATACATACTAAAAGCAATATATTGAAAACACTAGCCAACATCAAATTTAATGGGGAGATAATCAAAGCAATTACACACACACACACACACACACACACACACACACACACACACACAAAACCCCAGGAGTGTGACAAGGCTTTCCATTCTTTCTATATCTACTTCACACAGTACTTGAAATGTTGTATACAAGAATATGACAATTTAAGGAGATTAATGGGAAACAAATTGTAATGGAAGTAAAAAAAAATACTATTTGCAGGTGATAAATTGGATACATAATCTAGCCCAAAAATTCTACCAAGGAGATCCAAAACTGATAAACATCTTGAGTGAAGTAGCTGGATACATTAATAACAAAAAAATTCACAGTCACCTTCGTATACACAAATGATAAATGTGGTGAGAAAGAAATCAGGAAAAGAACTTCCTTTACAATAGCTACAAGTAAGATAAAATATCTTGGTGTAACTGTAAGAAAGCAAATGAAAAACTGGTATGACAGGAACCTAAAGAATCTGAAGGAAGAAATTGGAGAAGATACTAAAACATGGAAATATATCCCATATTCATTGATCATCAGGATTAACATAGTAAAACTTGTCAGCTTATCAAAGCAATCTACAGGTTCAATGCAATACCTATCAAAATTCTAATACAATTCTTTACTGAACTTAAAATAAAAATACTCAACTTTGTATGGATAAATTTAAAAAAGTAGGATGGCTAAAACATTCCTGGACAAGAAATTAATGTCCAGAGATAAAACTCTCCCTGATTTAAAGCTGTACCACAAAGTTCTAGTAATAAAACTCATATGCTATTGGCATAAAAACAGAGAGATTGTACTTTTGAATAAGATCAAGGACCCAGAAATAAATACACACACCTGTGGACATTTGATTTTTGACAAAGAAGCCAATATTACACAATGGAAAAAACAGCATTTTTAGCAAATGGTGCTGGTAAAACTGGATGTTTGCATGTATAATAATACAAAAAATGCATATTTATCATTGTACAAAAATCAAGTCCAAGGAGATCAAAGACATTAACATAAATCCAGATACACTTAACCTGATAAAAGAGAAAGTGGGATACAGGCTTGAACACAATGAAACAAGAGAAAACTTCCTGAGCAGAATACTAATTGAGCAGGCACTAACACTGAAATTAACAAATGGGATGTTATAAAACTGAAGCGCTTGTGTAAGGCAAAGGAAATTCTCAATAGGACAAAGGGCCATTCACAGAATGGGAAAAGATTTTAACCAGTTCTACATTTGACATAGGCGTGATACCTAAAACATATAAAGAACACAAAAAACTAGATATCAATAACATAACTAATCCAATTCAAAAATGAAGTGCAGATCTACACAGAGAATTCTCAACAGGGGAGTATCAAATGGCTGAGAAATAGTCAAAGAAATATTCAAATTCTTAGCCATCATTGAACTGCAATTAAAAACAACACTGAAATTTTATCTTACCCCTGCCAGAATGGCTAAGATGAAAATTACCATTGACAGATTTATGATGAAGAGCACATAGAAAAAGGGGAATGTTCCTCCACTGCTGGTGGGAGTGTAAACTTATATAGCCACTTTGGAAATAAATATGGCAGTTTCTAAGAAATTTGGGAATAGATCTACCTCAAGACACAGTTATACCATACTAACCCTGGGCATATGTCCAAAAGAACACTCCATATCACAGGACACTTGTACTATTATGTTTACAGAAGCTTTACTTTTAATAGTCAGAAACTGTAAATAAACCCAATAGAAAAATGGATACAGAAAATCTGGTATATTTATATAATGGAGTATTACTCAGCTGTTAAAAACAATGACATCATTAAATTTGAAGGCAAACTGATGGATGTAGAAAAGATGGTCATGATTAAGGCAATTCTGACCCAGAAATACAAGTATGGTATGTACTCAATCATAAGTGACTATTACATCAGAAGTAAAGGAGAACCAAGCTACAACTGACAGACCAAGAGAAACTAAATAACTAGTTTATGCCCAAGGGGGTATGCATGAATTTCACTGTGAGGAAGTAACATGAACATTGCTAGTGCATGGGGGAGGGACTTAGAAGGGAGAATGCAAATGGGAACAGGAAGGATCATGTGTGAGGAGGATGGGTTGAGATAGAATTAGGAGAGACAATAGAATATGAGGGCATCTCTGTAAATTTAATGGTCTTATTATTAAATAAAAAACACAGAGCCAAATGCAGAATTAAAAGCCCAAGAGGTTCGAGCAGTTGTAAGAGCTGTGACTTAAAACCACCTTCTTACCCTTCCTGGCGCTGTTTTCCTTCCCCTCAGCAAATGACCTATTTCCTGTGTATCTGTGTTTTTATTGACTTTCTGTTCTGCCTTCTCATTGGTTGTAAACCCAACTACATGCCCTCCTCATCACTGCTTGTCTATACTGACCCTCAGGTATTCTATGGCTGGTGTTGTGATTAAAGGCATGTGTCTCCATACTAGCTGTATCCTTGTACACACAGAGATCTGTCTGTCATGTGATCTGGACTAAAGGTGTGTGCCACCACCACCCCACTCTAAGGACAGAATGATAGGGACAGAGACACAAAGTCAAGATTCTGATCAAGGTGAAACTTTATTTTTCTCCAGGAGGGTTTATATAGTTCCTGCAGGGTGGGGGGAGCAGGAAGCTATTATCTGCATAGGGTGGGGCAAGCCAACACAGCTCCAGGATGTTTGCATAGGATGTTTATGCAGGATGTTGATGGGGTGAAAAGGTCAAGGGCTCTGACTCAATGTCCTTTTGCTAGGCAACCTGTCCATAAGATGTTCTAGTTCCGTGTCTTATCAGGGGTCTGTATTTTTCCACTAACTAGAGATTCTGTCCTTGTCCCTGACAATGAACTATGAACCAATAGCTGACAAGCCCCCAACAGGTCAGGCCCTCTGGATAAGTAAGACAGTTGATTAGCTTGATCTGTTTTGAAGGCATCCAGGCAGTGGGACTGGGACCTGTCCTCAGTGCACGAGGTGGTTGTGTGGAACCTGGAACTTATATAGGGACACTTGGCTCAGCCTGAGAGGAGCGACTGGACCTGCCTGGACTGAATCTACCAAGTTGAATTCAATTCCCAAGGGAGTCTTTGCCCTGGAGGAGATGGGAATGGGGAGTGGGCTGGGAGGAAGGTGTGGTGGGGTCAAGTGGGAGGGGAAAGAACAAGGGAATCCATGGCTGATATGTAAAATTAAATTAATTATATACAAAAAAGACTGCTTCTCCTTAACTAAATTTTTAACGAATTCTAACAGTGGACAAGTATCTTTTCTAACTGACTGTTTACTCTGCACTATTTTGTTTTGCTCAGTAAAAAGTACATTTGATATCTTTATCATTGGTATATAAATGTGTAAATGATGGTTACATTTCACATAATACTTTCAAACTACTTAAATTTTAGAGTTGCTAATCAAATGAGAATACTTTTTTGCTTATATGCTTGGTTTCATTATTATGTGCATATCATTAGAGGGAAGGATTTTTAATTTCATGAAAATAAAATAGAAAAATGAACTTCAAAATTATTTTCCTTTGTTGTCTTTTGAAACAAGGTCTCTTGTACTCATGGTTGGCCTCAAAAACACCAGGCAACCAAGGATGACCTGTAGTTCTGAATCAGTCTCTACCTCTCAGTGCAAGGTTTACAATCATGTGACACCTTGCCAAGATAAGAATTTTTTTTAATTTTTAAAGTAAGAGATATTTGTGACACACACATATTACTCAAACATATTTATGACTTTCAGTGGGATATTTCAATGAAATGAAACCTGCAAAATAACATAAGGGTGTGGCCTATCAGAATATTTCGATATATTTCATTACTTAGTGTTGACACATTTTAGTTATTCTCTTCTAAGAGTATTGAAATTTCCAGTGTCTTCTAGCTCACCATGCAGAAACCCTCAGTACTTCAGAGCACAGGACACCTTCCTCCTGAAAGATTGCATGCCTTTGTCCCTCTTCTTTTCATCAAAGGGAGATGGCAGACATTTCGGCACACCAGTGGTATGACATTGTTTACCCCTTTCCCACTACCACTGGGTTATCAGCTGTATCAAAATTGTTGCATAGACAGAATTGAAACACCACTAGGACAAGTTTCAGCTTTACCAACTTCTTCAGGGTCAAGTAGGGTGGACTAGGAGGCTGGAGAGTAAATGACAGACCACCTTAACAAAGAAATAGGGTATAATCTCACATTTAGTGACTCTTCATGATTCTACCAGTGATAGAGAAGGTGGAATAGGGATACTAAACAATGTGGGGTGCTGCATGGGATGAACTGCAAAAGGATTTTGTGATTGCTGTAAGAATGACAGTTACCTTTTTCATGTCTTCATAGCTCAGTAACAGGAAGTTGTCATTTTCTCTCATAGAGAGCCGGTCACGGGTGTGCTCAAACACCATATGATCCATATGAAACTGTGTGAAAGAGGAAGGTAATTATTGATTACAAAGAATAAAATTGAGCTCTGCCTATTATTATTCACTTTTCACAAATAGCAGACAACTTTGCTAAGAAAAACAAAACCAGTATTTACTACATTTAATGTGATATTTCATGTAGCCATGTCAGAGGAGCAGTAGATGGCAACTGAAGATCAGTAGGTTGGTCCACCAGGAAAGAAAGTTCTAATGGGTGAGTCTCACATAGTTAAGGCCCCAAAGACTTTGGATCTAGAATGTCTTCTTCTAATGTTGCACCTTAACATTTATGCCACTGCTATTTTCCTATGATATCTAGCATGGTGTGAATGCATGTGGGAAGATCCCCACTTCCCTTAATTTATTATGTCTATCTCCCAGAAATATCCCATTCTACTGTGCATTTTTATTTGTGGATTATTATAAAAGTGATTTAATCCTAAGCTATTCTGTTTAAAACAATGATTTTCTACAAAATAATAATGTTAGTTCAAATGGGATTTTGGTGATTTGTGTTCTTTAATAAATATAGTAATTGATTATGATAGAGTTTAGTTTAGTGGGGAAACTAATAAAGTCAAAAGCAAGATATGGTGTTTCCCCTGCCCATGATAAATCATGGGCTGCAGAGGATAGAAAACAAGAACAAGGAATTTTCACATACCTAGTTTCTTTTGAGGTTCCATATGGATTGTGGCTTAGGTTGATGATTAAGAAAAACAATTGTCATTCTGTAGGCTGTCGCTAAACAGGACCCCAAGAGAGACACAAGGATTGCCCAATGATTGAGAAATGGCTGATATCTACATGAACAACCTGGACATGAGTGGGAGTAATGAAGGGCGAGGGTTGAGAGAAAGAGAGCGGGAGATCTCAGCTGGATCAAGAACAGAGAGGGATAACAAGGAATAGGAGATCATGGTAAATGAAGACCACATGAGAAAAGGAAGAAACAAAGCGCTAAAGAGGCCCACAGAAATCCACAAAGATACCCCCACAAAAGACTGCTGGCAATGGTTGAGAGACAGTCGGGACTGACCTACTCTGGTGACGGGATGGCCAAACACCCTAAATAGTTGTGCCAGTAACCCTATCCAAGGACTGAGGGATTTGGATGCAGACATCCATGGCTACGCCCCAGGTGGAGCACCGGGAGTCTAATTGGCGAGAAAGAGGAGGGTTTATATGAGCAAGAATTGTTGAAACCAAGGTTGGATAAAGCACAGGGACAAATAACGAAATGAATGGAAACACATGAACTATGAACCGAAGACTGAGGGGGCCCCAACTGGATCAGGTCCTCTGAATAGGTGAGACAGTTGATTGGCTTGATCTGTTTGGGAGGCATCTAGGCAATGGTACCAGGTCCTGTGCTCACTGCATGAGTTAGCTGTTTGAAACCAGTGACTTATGCAGGGACGCTTGGCTCAGTCTGGGAGGAGGGGACTTGACCTGCCTGGACTGAGTCTACCAGGTCGATCTCAGTCCTCTGGGGTGGCATTGATCTGGAGGTGGTGGGAATGGGGGGTGGGCTGGGGGGAAGGGGAGGGAGGCAGGAATGGGGAGAACAAGGGAATCTGTGGCTGTTATGTAGAACTGAATGGTATTGTAAAAGAAAAGAAAAGAAAAGAAAGAATTATCCAAAATTTGAAAATGGGGAAGAATTTTCTCCACTTTCTCTCATATGTAGCTAGGCTTGATTAGACTCTCAAAGGGACAGCTTTACAATGCTGGAAAGAAACATGATAGGAAAGAAATTTCTGAATGACAAATATAAACTCTCTTCTTGGTTTTGGGAAAAAAAATTTACCTTTGGAGGTTAACTAGATTTAGAACAAAACCATTAAGTCTAATGCAATTTTATTATATTGTCCTTGACTAATTACTTAACCTAAGTATAACTAGTGTTAACATAGTATTTACTATGTCAGTTAATAAGTAAAATCAAATACTTTGAAAATTCTCATCATATAATATTTTTATATAAATTCTAAAAAAATTAGGAATTTATTCACAACTGAATGAAAATATTGCTGTGGAACTGATGCTATGAAATAATTCTTTAAGCACTTCAGTTTTATTGGGGTCTGATATATGGATGTTGAATTCATGCTCCAAATGAAAGACAATTGAAATAGAAAGATCGAGGATCTTACTGTAAGATTTGAAATTTTTGGATGTGTCATGTTGCTTTGATATGTGTATGGGCACGCACGTGTGTGTGTGTGTGTGTGTGTGTGTGTGTGTGTGTGTGTATGTGTGTGTGTGTGTGCTCATGCATGCATTTCTTGAGTTTTTGCATTGGGATTTTAACATCTGACTTAAATATTTGGGTTTTTCTTTTTTTGTTTTAAAATCACCTATATTATTTTAGTAGAAGTATATGTAGCGTTTTAATGTTGCATTAGAGTTGAGGTGATATTTTTGTTCATTGTACTATATTTAAGTATATAACTATAATTAATATTAACTTAGTTTAGAAAATCAAAATTTTCTACTTTACTTGCTTTTAAAAGTTTCTTTTTTGAAATTTTATACTTTTATTTATTTATTTCTTGTGTGTATGAGTGTTTCTTTTCTCCATGTATATCTGTGCACTACATGTGTGCCTAGCACCACTAGAAATCATCAAAGGGCATCAAAGTCCATGTAATTGGAATTATAGATGTGTTTGAGACAATATATAAGTGCTGGAAATTGAAACCAGAGCCTATATAAAGGCAATGCTATTGACCATTAAAAAAAAAATCTCTAAAAAAGAGAAATGTTCAGACCCGATGAGTTTTTCCAGACTTTCACAGAACACAAAGATTATTGAACTGTTACATAAAAGAAGGAAAATAAGGCTCATTACCAAAGTATTTTTTGAAGTATCATCAGATCAGACAAATATTCAACAACAAAAATATCCTCTCTACAAAGATCTATGATTAACATAGATTCAAAGTTTCGCAATAAAATACTTTGTTAACATATTCAGGAACTTATCGAAGGATAGTAAAATGGCTGAACAGGTAAAGTTGTTTATTGCCAAACCTGAAGACCTAAATCCACATGGTCAAAAAAAGAACACATACTTGTTATTTTTTCTCTGGTTTCCTCCTGCACATTTGGGTATACATGGACCCACACACACTATATATATATGCACAAGTACACACACACACACACACACACACAGACACACACTATATCAAATCAACCATTCACCATGATAAAGTTGACTTTACTCCAGAGACTCAGTGAAGGGCTGATTAATACACAAACATCAATCAATATAAATTACATAGTATAAATGGACTCAAGAAAGAAAACCCCTTGTAATCTGTGTAGATACAGAAAAGAATTTTTGATAAATTTTATTCTTCTCTCATGTATAAAATGCCAAAGAACTTAGAATAGAAGGAACATTGTATTGGCCATATGTAGGAAAACTGTAGCTAATATTCCACTAGGTAGGGGGGAATCCAATATATTTCCAGTACAAGCAAGAAGAAAATGAAGTGACTTCCACCACTCTTTTTAAACATGGTACCAAATTCTAAGATAGAAAAAAAGATAAATGAACAAATAAAAGCTGTATAAATAAGAAAAAATCAAGTCAAAGTACCTATTCTTGAGTGATACATCTCTATCAGTGCAAGACTGAAAGTGTTTACCAGAATACATTTAGATCTGATAAAGACTTTTAACAAAGTGACAGGTACAAAATTATCAAACAAACATAAATAGTTTTCTCTATACCAATGATGAACAAATTGAGAAACAATTCAGAATCATCAGTCTGTTAACAAATGTCTAAAGAAAATACCTCAGAATAAATCTAAACGAGTGTGCTGACTTGTAAAAATGTCCCATATAATGTTCAGGTTTGAATACTTGGTTCACAGATGGTGTATCTTATGGGAAGATCAGCAAGCATGAACTTGTTGGAGGAAATATGTCACTGGGTTTGGATTTAAGTTTTCAAGGACTAGCACTGTTTCAAGTGCTCTCCTTCTGCCTCCTGTTTGTGGGTTGAGGTGTGAGATCTCAGGTGTTACCCCCATGCCATGCCTGTCTCCCTGGTGTCATGCTTCCTGTAATGGTAATAATTGACTCTTATCGCTCTGGAATCATAAGTTCCAAACAAAGCTTTCCTTCAATACGTTGCCTTGTTCATGGTGTTTTATCACAGCAATAGAAAAGTAATGAATACACCCAGGAGGTAAAGCCCTCATTACTGAAAACCTCAATACATTGAAGACAGAATCTTATGCAGATATTAGGAGATGGAAAATGTTCCCATGGTCACAGACTAGAGAAATTCATGTTATAAAAATGCCCATCCTACCAAAACAATGAACAGACTCAGTACAATACCAATCAAGATTTTAGTGTTATTCATAGAAATAAAAATTAATAATCTTCAAATTATTATGGAATGATTGGATGCTCATTTGTAAATTCAGAACTACAGAACGATCTCTAATCCAATGGGGTCATTCCAGAAGAGGGAATGTAAATAATGTAAAAGTTGAAAAAAAGGAAGTTATGGAAAATACTGACATGTGGGCATGACAGAACAAGTGTACTCATGATCTTAAAGCAACTGAAGCAGCTGCAAAGATCCTGCATAAGACTTGCTCAAAAATGAGGTATCATAGTGTGATGAAGATACTCACTGGACACTACAACTCCATAATGAAATTATGAATACTAAATGATTCTGGGTTGTAGGAAGACACTATCCTCAGTTGTGTCCCCAGTGAGGTGCCAACTAGATTTCCATTGGTAGTTCAAACTCCACATTCCCACAGAAGATAAAATCATGGTTAAATTGAATGGGTCACCAATAGAGAGATATGAAAGTTATAACAGACAACTATAGGGAATGGGGGTTACTAAAGGTGAGAGGAAGATAAGACAGGGAATAGGGTTTCAATAAGCATAATATAATTTATACATCTTTGTAATTTCTAAAGAACAAATTCAATAATAAATTCATACAAAACCACAAACAACTGCAGATAATCAATGCAATCTTGGACAAAGATAGTTCCTTATTTCAAGTTATACTACAGAGATAGAGTAATGAAAACAGCAAAGCACTGACACAAAACAAATATGTGGATTAATTGAATAGAAAACCAAGACATAAGTTCATACAACTGCAGGCATTGTATTTTTGACAAAATATCAAAAACATGCATTAGAGGAAAGATCTTGGTATCTTCAGTACATGGTATTTTGGACATTAGATTGCTATGTGTGGAAGAATGAATTTTGAACTTAATCCTTCATCACACACACACACACACACACACACACACACACACACACACACACACACATTTATACCAATTGTAAATGTATCAAGACCCTCAACAGAAGACACAAAACTCTGACAGGGTTGAGGAAAATAGAGGAAGTGCACTTTGAGAGGTAATCACAGGTAAGGACTTTCTAAATGCTACTTATCTCACTTAGAAAATAAGGCAAAAATCTCAAAAAGTAGGACCCCTTGAAATTAAAAGATTTCTATCCATCAAAGGAAATCATTAATCATGTGAAGAGTCAACTAATAAAATGGAAGAAAGCTTTGACATTTATATGCTTCTACACAATGTGTATCTAGTATCTAACAAGAATTAAAGATAATAAAATATTCAATATAAAGAAAGAATTGGATCAAAACCTGTGGTATGGAACTAAAAATATACTGTAAAAGAAATAGAATGCCTCATATGAATTTTAAAAGTGTTCATCAACATTAGCTATCAAAGAAATACAAATAAAAACTAAAAACTACTTAGGAGTCCATTTTATCTATGTCAGAATGGTCACAGTTATTACAGCCAGAGCTGTAACATAGAGAAAATGCATCTCAGAAACAACAACAAAAAGACAAAAAGAGGAAAAATAGTAAATGTTTGAATTATATATTGAAAATGTTTGAAAAGAAAAGATAATTTAAATATAAAGGGATGAGAAAGGAGTAATGGACAAGACTGTTAAATGAGAATATAAGCTAATGTTTTTCTTGTTCTAAATTTCTCATGGTTTTGGGGATTTTGTGGTCCAAAATTCAATGAAATATAAGCAATATTGAAAGTACAAAATTTAATATGGAGTTTCCCAGATTCTGTTTTGGATACCAATGCTAACTATATATAAATTCATTAAATTGTATAGATTTGAGTCTCAATAATTTTGTTGAATCTGGTTTTTATTTTTGTGCAAGCTGCTTTATAATAAAATTTATATTTTTTTAATTTTCAAAAAATCGTGGGGAAAGAAAAACACTGTTGGGACTCAAAACTGCACAGCCATTATTTAAATCACTGTGGGAAGCATTAAAAAGGCTGAAAACAGAAATTCCATATGACCCAGCTATCAAATCTTAGGTAAATACTCAAACTAGGTAGGTATATAGAACTATAGACTTATATATACACAACTACATAGGTACTTGAACATTTGTGCTAATTGCAGCTCTATTCACAACAGCTACAGAACAGTTTTAGCCTAGATGCCCATCAACTAAAAATAGATGAGATTGTGATATGTACACACAATACAATTTCATTCAGCTTTAAAGATGAAATTACAAAATTCACAGTAAAATAGTTGGAACATGCAAATATACTTAAGGAGGTAACACAAGCACAGATAGACAAGCACTGCATCTTTTGTCTCATATTTGGATTCTAGACAAATTCTTAGCATGGTTACCTTCATGTGTACATAAAGGAGAGGAAGGCAGGAAATAACAATTAGAAGAGTAGCAAGAAAAAAGAGACCTTAAGAAGAGAGAAGTACCAGGACACATATGGTATCAATATGAAGGAAGGGAATATGGGACTGATTGTGTTTATACAAAGATGGGGTGGGTAAATTAGGGATAGAATTAACCAAAACCAAGAATATATGAAAATGCCATTAGTTCATAAGTTCATTTAAAAATTGATTAAAGAGTTTAAATCAAGGCAGCTTTCATGAGCAGATACTACTGCTCTCAGAAGTTATTGCTTATAAAATGAAAGCTGTATTGCTATTATTGGAATACCTCCCTAGAAATTGTTGCCTAAAATGGACCTGGGGATCCAAATAATGTAGGCAATTGTCACTATTGTCAATTGCACACAAAAACTGGTTGGTAAGACCTATTCCTTTCTTTTTTTTTTTCGGCTTTCGAGATAGGGTTTCTCCGTGTAATTTTGGTGGCTGTCCTGGATCTTGCTCTGCAGACCAGGCTGGCCTTGAACTCACAGAGACCCACCTGGCTCTGCCTCATGAGTGCTGGGATTAAAGATGTGCACCACCACTGCCCGGCTAAGATCCTATTCCTCAAGCCAATCTCATAGTCTTGTCACACAACATAAGGAAAGAAAACTGGAAATGAGCTGAAATATAAATTTCTGCTGAATAGCCCTCATTGTAACAAAAGGTTTCTGCAGGATTCTAGTGGGAGATTTTGTCAATAATATTATTCAGCTATGGACACTGATATCTATACTTCAACCATCCATATAACATATTTCAATAATGGCAATTGTGGTATCAGAGTAACCAATCATTTTCTGATTGAGAAGAGTTCACATCCGATGCAGTCAACATGGTAAAATATCCATGCCAGGGAGGGAATAGGTCCTAGTATTGTGCTATCACTGTTTTTCTGCTAAGCACAAACTGTAACAGTTTCATTAGTACTGGAAAGACTAGATACTCGAAATATAGCTAAGATGGTGTGTCATGGGTCAAGCTGTAGCTGTTCCATTAGACACTGTTATATTAGAACAGGAAGAATTCACAGTTAGGTTTGTAATGGTAATGATGCTTGGATCAACAGATTTGTAGAGTGTAGAGGATTAAGATGGAGCCAAGAGAAAATTACAGAATATACTACAGGCTAGAGATATAACCAAGTTAGATAACATGAATGGCATTGAGGTATAGCCCCAGCATTAAATAAACAGAACGAAGAAGTAAGTGCTTAGAGTCTTACAACTCATGAGGTAGAGGAATGAGGAGCAGACCTTCAAGGCAATCCCTATCTGCATATAGAATTCAAGGCCAACTTAAGCTATATCAGACCTTGTCCCCACAAATGTATCTCAGCCTCCCTCAACCCCTATATTTAACAGGACACTCACCATTTCCATTGAAGAACCATTCAATGTAAGTTCCTAGGGATTCTGGATTATCAATAAGGTTTGTGTTTTGATGGAAAAAAAATAACCAGACACAAGAACATCTCTGGGATTTCTGATGACGTAGATCACCTTAAATGAAAAAAAAAAACATGTAAATGAAGGTCAATATAGTCACAAACCAATTTTATCTGGCATATTTTACATGAAATTTCAATCAAATATCAGGAGGTTTCTAAAAATATTTATTTTTATTTGAACAAAATATGAACAGAAATGGAAAATATCTATACTTATCAGAATCTTTTATAATTTTATTTGGTTTATAAAAATGTAATAGCAGCCGGGCGGTGGTGGCGCACGCCTTTAATCCCAGCACTCGGGAGGCAGAGCCAGGCAGATCTCTGTGAGTTCGAGGCCAGCCTGGGCTACCAAGTGAGTTCCAGGAAAAGGCGCAAAGCTACCCAGAGAAACCCTGTCTCGAAAAACCAAAAAAAAAGAAAAAAAAATGTAATAGCAAAATGACAGTGGTCTCTAAATCTGTAAAAAAAAATCAGCAGCAACAAGAAAAAGACAAGATTGATTCAATACTTGTAAAGATCAATATCTTACAGTGTGAAAGATTATATATTAAGTGTGAAGGAATATCTTTTTTTTTTTTTTTTTTTTTGTTTTGTTTTGTTTTTCCGAGACAGGGTTTCTCTGTGTAGCTTTGCGCCTTTCCTGGAGCTCACTTGGTAGCCCAGGCTGGCCTCGAACTCACAGAGATCCGCCTGGCTCTGCCTCCCGAGTGCTGGGATGAAAGGCGTGCGCCACCACCGCCCGGCTGTGAAGGAATATCTTATATACACAGAATAATGAATATCATGCTGAATCTCTCTGAAAATGACAAACTGATTGGTTTCTGTAATTGTAACTATGAAAGAAAACTCTCAAAAGAATCATGATAGAGTTTAATGCTAATTTTTCATTGCAAACATGGTGAACACAAAGACCCACAAGCAACTAAACAATGCTGAGACAGAAAGAAATAGAATTCCCTAGGAAAAAACATAGCAATTGGTTATGCAATACCAATTTCTTAGCCCTGAAAACAAACATACAAGTAACATTGTTCATACTGAGCACAATGTACCAAAGTACTTAGGAATATGTAGAAACATATGCAGATGTAACAACAAATAATGAAAAAAACACAAGTTTGAAAGAGAGAAAAGAGGGGTATAATCATAAGTATGAATAGAGGAAGAGAAAGGGGGAATAATGTATGTAATTAGAACATAATCCCCAAAATAAAAAAATAAATTAAAAAATTAATATAATGATATTAATATTTTATCCCAATATTCATTGTGACATTATTATATAATTCATCTTTTAGGCCTTAATTTATCCAGACACAAGTTTTCTAAATCCAGATAAAACACACAAATAGATTTATCATCACATCTTCATTGTGATAGTTTAAAGAGAGATTATTTTCTACATTTGTCTTTGTAGTTTAAGCATAAATACTTATAGGTTCTAAGGTGTGGGGACTTCCACAAAACATTCTTATTAACAATGGTAGGTCAGAACTTGGATATTTCAGATTCCTTTAGGAGATCCCCTATCACTGATGTTGGTGATTTTTATAGCTACTGATCTCAATGAACAGCTAGATACAGCAAGACATGATGGATACAGATAAGTCATGACTGTTGAACAATCTCCCAGATTACAGCATTAGTGCCTGTTCAGTCTGCTTCCCCTATGAGCAACTCTGCTTGGGTGATTCACTCATTAGGTATGGGCTATATGTAGAATCAATTTTAGCTAAATGACTTTGATGACAACAAAACAATAATATCCATGATACACTAGAGTTTGAACTCTACTTGACCTGTATGCGTAGTTCCTGATGTCCTAGTGTGATATTTCCCTTTTTCTCATATATCTGCCCAGGATCACTGAGTGGTGGTTGATATCTTTGTACTCTGATATAGTTTGAGGAAGGGACAGAATAGTATCACCTAGTGCATGAGAATCCCAAATGCCCTCCACAAATCTATACAGAGTGCATTTCAGGGACAGCTCTAGGATTCAACACAGTAAAATAAGTTCAATGAGCATTTGGCCAAAGATTTCTCAACCACTGGACACTGACCTTGCCCTTGGATCTAAAGAAAGACTTGGGGAAAAGATGGAAAGTAAGGTGGGAGGTGATAAGGCATGGTCCTTCCTTATTGTTTAATAGTTGATATCTTTCTTGAGTCTCTATCCAGGGTGAGCGGTCCCAGATGGATACAGATTGGATCCATTTGGGATTCTCCTTGGTCTAAACCAAGCAGAGAGTCTCAATCAGCCAGTTAGTTCCTGAAAAAGAAGAAAAAGTATGGTGGTATTTTATTTGTACTGAAATGTGATTTTAATTGTATGTTAATAAATAAAGTTGCCCAGGAGTCAGAGCTATTAGAGCCATAGAACGAGTGTGGCAGTGGTGGCAAATGCCTTTAATCCCATAGATCTCTGTGGGTTCAAGGAAACAGCCAGCATTGGAGACATACACCTTTAAGACCTGGAGGGCTGTACTTACAGGCAGTGATGAGGCAGTTATGTGTTTGAGTTTACAACCAATGAGAAGGCAAAACAGAAAGACTATTTAAAGACAGACACACAGGAAGTAGATCTTTATTGGAGAGCTAGGAGCACCACAGGAGGAAGGGTAAGATTTCAGCTCTGATCTCTGACCTCTTGGCTTTTTTTTTTTTACATTGGTCTGTGTTTCTTATTTAATAAAACGGTTGGTTACATCGACATCTGGTGCCCAACGTGACAAGAATCCATTAAAAATCGCTTGGCTAGGCAGCAGGTCTGGTTTACCACAAGGGTGCTGGCTCCCTAGTCCGAGTGGTCGGTTCCCTAGCCCAGGCCCAGGTCTGCTTGGCCTCAGGCCGGAATAACCGTGAGCTGCTTGCTTAAAGCCGGTGCTACAAACAACTCAGGCCTGCCCTGCCAAACAGGGCCCCTCTGATAAAGCCAATGCACATGGTCAGAGCTTAAGGAAGCCAGAGCCAAACCTTGACTCAGCTCAAGAGGGAACACGTGGCTGGATTTAAGCTTTAGCCGGCTTCTCTCTCTCTCTCTCTCTCTCTCTCTCTCTCTCTCTCTCTCTCTCTCTCTCTCTCTCTTTCTCTCTCTCTCTCTCTCTTCTCTCTCTGCATTCACACCTTGGGCACTAGGTGGCTGTTTGGAAATTTCCTCGGATTTCTACTGTTCCACACAGATTTGGTAAGTCATAACATATCAGATATTTAAAAGAGAAATTTTTCCACATTAAAATGGGTTTTATGTGTACATTGGAAGAAAATTGGGTTTTGTTTGAAATTTTAGGCAGTCTGACAATGGGATAACTATATGAGAAGATTAGTATTGTTGGAATCATGCAGTTTATCACTATGCTTATCCTCATTTACTATTTAAAAAGATAGTCAATTTAGGTGCCAGGATGACAGCTTTAGAAAACTTGTTAAACCTGTAAAAACTCAGACAGAAAAAAAATTAACAGTGAAGTTGTATCAAGTTTGGTTCATAAGGTTACAGAAAGAAAGTCTCTTTTCACACAGCCACCCTTAATTTATCCTGTAACCGTACAGCAGTTGTCTGATCAAATGACTACACAAAATATTTGGGCTCCAATTGAAATGTTGGATTTACGAGGGTTTAAGGAGGCAATAGTATCTTATGGCATGCATTCCCCATATGTAAAGCAAATGTTAAACTCTTGGTCAACATATAATAGGATTGTACCACAGGACTGGCAGGATTTGGCACAAGCTGTTCTGGAACCAAGCCAGAGTTTACAGTGGCTAAATTGGTTCAAGGACAAAGCTAAAAATATAGAAAAACAATGGAGGGATAAAGGAATACAAATTTGCCAGGATCAGCTTATTGGAGAAGGCCAATATCTTTCAGCACAAACACAATGTTTATATGATGTCCAAACCCTAATTTTATGTAAAACGGCAGCCTTGAATGCATGGTACAGAGCTGAGGAACCAGGAAAAAAACTGAGTCATTTACAAAGGTTATGCAAGGCCCAAAAGAATCTTTCACAGATTTTTTACCAAGACTGGCTTCAGCAGTAAATAGAATGATCTCAGATTCAGAAGATAGTAAGGTAATAATTGAACATTTTCCCTTTGAGAATGCAAATGCAGCATGCAAGGAATAATCAGGCCGTTAAAGGCAAGATCTGCACCTTTGGAAGATTGGATTAGAGACACGGATAATGTTGAGGCTCATGCATGATGATATGTGGTTAGGAGAAGCAATTTCAAAGGGTTTGAGGAATGTTAGATGTTATGGATGTGGAAAGTAAGGGCATTTGAAAAAGGACTGTAAGCAGGTCATTCTTGAAACAATGTTTCTTCAAGGAACAATGGCAACAGGATGTAGATCAACAAAGGACAGACAGGGTAATCCTTTGCCTCAGTCTTCAGGAAACTCCCAGAGGGGCCTCATGCAGGCCCACATAGCAAATCCAGTTCAAAACTTTCCTGCAGCCATAGAGGAAACCCCTGCTTAGAGCAATAAAATAACCAAATGCCTATTGGAGTAAATCATGTTGGTCAGGATGATGAAACAGAGAGAATAGAAAATTCAGGAGAAAATATAAAAAAAATTTTTGGCAAACTTCTATTAATGAACAAAGACCAAAAATAACGATAAAAATAAATGGTGTTTTGTTGTCAGGTCTGGTAGACACAGGTGTGGACGTGACCATTTTTGCACCAGAATTTTGGCATCCAATTTGGCCTCTTCAGAAGGTAAACATTCAACTGTTAGGAATAGGGACATTATCTCAGGTGAAACAGAGTGCAAGATGGCTCAAATGTATAGGTCCAGAAGGACAGAAAGGAAAATTAAAATCATATGTGGCTAACATAGCTATGAACCTATGGGGTTGAGACTTGTTGCAACAATGGAATACTCAGATTAACAACCCTCCAATCTCAGAAACAAGTCATAAGCTAGCACATGTTTCTGAGAGAAATATTAGAAGGCATTATTTTGAGTGGTCACCAGCAATCCATATTATACAAGAACAGGGCACAACAACTGATGATCTTCCAAAGACACCAACAGCTCTACCTTTAAAATGGTTAACAGGCAAGCCTGTATGTGTCCAGCAATGGCCTTTAACAACAGAGAAACTCCAGGCTTTAGAAGAGCTGGTAGAAGAACACTTAAATGCTCATCATATTGAAAAATCAACCAGCCCTTGGAATTCTCCTGTATTTGTTATTAAAAAGAAATCTGGTAAATGGTAAATGGTAATAGACTTTAGAGCAATTAACAAAGTAATTCAGCCAATGGGCTCTCTACAATCTGGAATTCCTTTGCCTACTCTGTTACCAAAACGATGGCCTCTCACAGTTATTGATTTAAAAGACTGTTTATTTTCTATACCCTTACAAGAAAAAGACAAAGAAAGATTTGCTTTCACAGTGCCTACTTATAATAATTTTCAACCAGTTAAAAGATTTCAATGGAGGCTACACCCACAGGGAATGTTGAATAGCCCAACTCTGTGCCAATATTTTGTACAACAGCCAATGGAAGTGATACATAAAAAATTTCATAAATCTATAATTTATCATTATATGGATGATATTTTACTAGCTAACTTAAATGTAGATACTTTAGAAAGAATGTTTGAAGAAGTAAAGAAAAATTTACCTTGCTAGGGATTACAAATTGCTCCTAAAAAGATACAAAGAGGAGATTCTATTAATTATTTAGGATATAAAATAGAGGTACAAAAATTTAGACCCCTAAAGGTGCAAATTAGGAGAGATAGACTATAGACTCTTAATGACTTTCAAAGATTATTTGAAGATATTTCTCATCTTTTTGGGGTAAAAAATGATGAACTGAATAATTTGTTCAAAACCTTAGAAGGTGACAATGACTTAAATAGTCCAAGAGAATTATCACCTAAAGCTGAGAAAGAATTTGCCTTGGTAGAAAAGGAAGTACATGAAGGGCACGTGGATTGTAATGATCCAAAGCTGGCTTGCATTTTGGTTATTTTACCTTCTAGGTATTCTCCTACTGGAATATTAATACAGAGGGAAGATATTATATTGGAATGGATATTTTTACCAAATAAACCAAATAAAAAATTAAAAACTTATGGAGAAAAAATATCTGACTTGATTTGGAAAGGAAAATTGAGACTTTGTCAATTAGCAGAAATAGTCCCAGCAGAAATTGTTGTACCTTTAACTAAGGAGGACACTGAAAAATTATGGACACAAAGTGAACCTTGGCAAAGAGCTTGCAGTAATTTTTTGGGAGAAATTAACAGCAATTATCCCAAAAGCAATAGAATTGATCTTATAAAAGAGCTGATTGGATCTTGCCTCGAATTGTATGGGAAAAACCCATATCTGGAGTTCATACATTTTATACACATGCCAACAAACAAGGAAATGCAGGTTACAAATCAGAAAATTTAAGTAAAGTGGTTCAAAGTCCTTATAATTCAGTTCAAAAATCAGAATTGTATGCGAATCTGTTGGTATTAATGGATTTTTCAGAACCTCTCAACATAGTAACTGACTCTCAGTATGCTGAAAAAGTGGTGTTACATATTGAGACTGCAGAATTTATCCCTGATGCTTCAGAATTAACTTCACTATTTATTCAATTACAAGATACAATCAGGAAAAGGAATCATCCTTTATATATAACTCACATCCAATCCTATCCTGGTCTGCCAGGCCGTCTAGCCCAAGGCAATGATGAGATTGATAAATTATTGATAGGAAATGTGCTGGAGGCCTCAGAATTTCATAAAAATCATCATGTCAATAGTAGAGGTTTTAAAAAGGATTTTTCCATAACCTGGCAACAAGCCAAAGAAATAGTAAAGAAATGGCCTACTTATTCCTTCTACAATCAAACACCATTACCAGCAGGATGTAAACCAAAGGGTATTCAGAGGAATGAAATCTGGCAGATGGATGTGTTTCACATTGCAGAATTTGGAACATTAAAATATATACACCTCACCATCGATACTTATTCAGGATTTCAATGGGCAACTGCTCTGAGTTCTGAAAAAGCTGATTCTGTAATCACTCACTTATTAGAAGTTATGGCCATCATGTTTATACCTGAACAAATAAAACTGACAATGCTCCATCATATATCTCTGTTAAAATGAAATATTTTTTGCTTATTATAATATAAAGCATATTACAGGTATACCCCATAATCCCACAGATCAAGCAGTTATAGAAAGATAAAACAGAACTCTGAAGGATATGTTAAATAAACAAAAAGGGATAACAAAACTCCCAGAAATAGACTGCATAATGCTCTATTAACTTTGAATTTTCTCAATGCCAATGAGAGAGGAATAATAGCTGCAGAGAGACATTGGGTAATAGAAAAAAACTACAATATTAAATCAGCCTATATACTTTAAGGATGTGCTGACCTCAGAATGGAAACCAGGGTATGTATTACGTTGGGGACTAGGTTTTGCTTTTGTTTCTACAGATGAAGATAAGCTGTGGGTACCATTAAAATTGATAAAGGTTTGATTTGAACACGAGAGACCTCTTAATTAGAGGAGGTGATAGTTCATCAACCAGCATGAACATCCAATTTAAACTAACTTGTACCAGTAACACATGCCTTTTCATTTAATCAGATAATAATGTGCCAAAAAGGAACATCCCCAAAATTAGTCTTGGGGAAAGGTTTTGTTTTTGTCTTTTAGGAGAATGAAGGTTAGGGAATCTGAAGAACACTGGACAAATGAGACAACTGAAGAAATGGGACAAATCATCTATTCCAGGAAACAGAGTGAAATGGCGTATGGGTATATATTATCTAAAAAATTTTATGTCTTCCTAAATGTTTGTTTCTGCTTTTCTCTAAACATTTAACACTATTGGTCTTCTAATAGTTTCAGTTCAATTAAAATTTAAAGCTGACTTTGGAGTTGGAGAATGGCTCTCTCCTTCTTTAAACTCAAGCATGTTTCTAAAAGGAAAATACAAACTCCCTGTATCATGCCAGAATAATAGAGCCATTTTCTGCTATGTGACAGGAGAAAAGCCAAATTAATGAAGGGACTATTCTTTTACTAATCTCAACTCTTTGATTCTATTCTGATTCTTTAAACTTTTCTTAAAGTATGAATTTTATATCAAAATTTACAAGATTAATGTATATATATATATATATATATATATATATATATATATTAAACTTTGTTAAGATATGAATGGTCATATACAGTAATAACTAAGTCTAGGAAAAAAGGCTTCAATTAGCTGCATATATATGTCTTTGTGTTCTAGTCTCTTATCAGTTTTCCGTAGGAAATCACTGCCAGGCCTAACATCAACTGAAGTCTCCAGAAAGAAGATGGGACCCCACAACAACAACAATTCCATGTGGACAATAATAATATCACTAAGCTGACAAACATCATCTACAGATCAGCTTTGAATTACAAAGTGCTCGGAGCAATTTTGAGATGACTTGCTGAGATGATCCAGTCTCAAAGACCTTGAATAAGGACTTGAGATAAACCCTGAACTTTGGTATTATACCCAAACTGGATAATAATGAAGGATATAGTTACCTTTCCTAGAATTTGACAATTAACCTAAAATTTTTCTTTCAGGATAAAGATAACTTCGCCCATACCCAGCAGGAAGCAATTTTAAAAATACAACGCCCACATTCCCAAAGAGGTGGTGGGGGTGGATGGGTTTTTGGTCCTTTTAATTGGGTCTGGGATAATTTTCATTGTTAAGGGGGGTTGTTTACAAGTTGTTGTCAAGAGTTAGGAAAGAGGCTAAGCAAAGGAGATTTAAAAAAAAGAAAAGAAAAGAAAGAAAGGAAGAAAAGAAAAGAAAAAGGCAATTATTAGTTTTAAATACTTTACATTGGATTGGATTGTTTTATATTGTATACAAATTTGAAATTGATATTGATAGAAAATGCTATATTTATATTTCTAATAGTGTTTATACCATTCATTTAACAATGTAATGCAATTTTCTGATCCTTGAATGTTATTATTACCAACTATTAGGATATAAAGAAATGAAAGTAGTTAGACATTACAATAGAACTTGTAGCCATATTAGATATGTTTTTAAAATTGAGCACATATATTTTAGATAGACAGGTCATCTTCAAACCCTCAGAGGTCTACAGAATATGGCATTTAAAATGATTTAATAACTTAGAAATTTTTTTTGTTTGAACATGTCGGTTCATACCAATCTTCTTCAGAGAAAATATGGGCATTGAAGAAACTGCATATGGAGTTAACTTTCACTGTGGCAAAAGTTATCCACTGGAAAACAAAGTATTCTCGAATCAAGAGGATAAAATGGACAGACAGGACACGAAACAAAGGACTACTTATTCTTGCCCAAACAAGTGTGGTTATGGCTTTATCAAAAGGCATCTTCTGAGGCCAGGGCAATATGGCACCATTCCTGAAGTGGTCTTTGGAATCCGGAAAAGGTGCAGTGCCCTTTTCTTCTAAGGCAGCTGAACAGGCAGCAGGCCAATGGCTTCTGTTTTGCAATGGAACAGCAGCTTAAAGCTCACACCTCTCAATAGTAGACTGGCATTTAATAGATGGATGTGGAGAAGAAGGGGATGCTGAGATGAAGCCATATATTCACAGCCAAGAAAAATGGACAGCTGAATTAAAAAACCATCAAAAATTTCCAGAATTTAAAATCCTGAATGATGATAGGACACTAGTGGAATTCAGGTGTTTCTGGTACATGGACTGCTCTCACCCAATGTGAGGTTGAACTGTTGACCTTGTGTACATCCTACTTCACAAATGAGTCTGTCAGATACACTAAGCCTATAGGCTGAAGATGATGCCCCAACACTGCCAGGAAACCTCAGGTGACTGTCCAGGCAGCTGGCTGTTTCTTGCAACTCACAAATTTTTTGAAAGTTGCTTGCATGCACTTCCTGTTTTTGTTTTTGTTAGCTTATATTATTTCCTTCTTGGGTCTCTGAGGGAGTTGAGGTTTAGTTAGTTATGGTTGAAGATTAGTTAGTTATAGTTGAAGGTTAGTTATAGTTGAAGATTAATTAGGATAGAAAGTGAATTAGATACATTTTGGACTTACCACAATAGGATAGATAATGGAATTATTTTCTCTGATTTGTCAAATACAAATGGACTAGACATTGTTTAGGTATTTGTTACTTATATATATTGTATATAGGTATTGTACTTTTGTATATTGTTTTTCTCATGTTAATTATAACCTTTTGCATTTTTCTTTTTATTAAAATAGAAAAGGGGAAATATGGTGGTATTTTATTTGTACTGAAAAGTGATTTTCATTGTATGTTAATAAATAAAGTTGCCCAGGGGTCAGAGCTATTAGAGCCATAGAAAGAGTGTGGCAGTGGTGGCCCATGCCTTTAATCCCATAGATCTCAGTGTGTTCAGAGATATAGCCAGCATTAGAGACATATGCCTTTAAGACCTGGAGGGCTGTACTTACAGGCAGTGAGGAGACAGACATGTGTTTGGGTTTACAACTAATGAGAAGGCAGAACAGAAAAACTATGTAAAGACATACACACAGGAAGTAGCTCTTTTTCGGAGAGCTATGAGCACCGCAGGAGGAAGGGTAAGATTTTAGCTCTGAGCTCTGACCTCTTGGCTTTCTCTTTTCCATTGGTTCTGTGTTTCTTATTTAATAAGACAGTTGGTTATATCTACAAATATGTTATTGTCAAGCCGGGCAGTGGTGGCGCACGCCTTTAATCCCAGCAATCAGGAGGCAGAGCCAGGCGGATCTCTGTGAGTTCGAGGCCAGCCTGGGCTACCAAATGAGTTCCAGGAAAGGCGCAAAGCTACACAGAGAAACCCTGTCTCGAAAAAGAAAAAAAAAAAGTTATTGTCACTCATTTCAAGAGCACTTGTGAAGAGCCTTAAATAGAATATACAACCATACAATTTACATTGCAGCTGTTTTCATGCACAATGCATCTATTATTTGCAATATCTACATTGTGTAAATAGAAAAATATTTTCCGAGCACATTCAAAATGCTTCACCTAACAAAACTGAAAATCTTTATTCAGTAAACTCTACCTGCCTATTGAACATCTCCTCCAGTACTGAACCATCAGCATTCTACATTCTGTTTCAGTGAATTCAACTATCCCAGATATTTGTCAGGGTAGCAGTCACTGTATTCTGTCCTTGATATTGGCTCCTTTCATTTAATACAATGTCACTATGATGCATCCATGCTGCAGTGTATATATGAGTACTGCTTCTCTTTAGCATAACTAAAATCCCTTGTGCCCATTTACCATACACACTTGTATTTGTGATTATGTGCTAATTTTCAGTGGGTGTTTCTCTAGCTTTATTCTCTGGGCAATTACAGGAATCCTTTTCCTTCAGTCCACTACTCTTGGATTTTCCCATATTATTGCCCTTTGATGTTAGCAACCCAATGCTTAACCAATGTTTAGTGCTGTGCCACTCACCAACACCCCTTCCCCAAATGACCATGTTGCTTTTTTGCTTCCTTGGGTTTACGACTCTTTCCTCTACCTGGAGGAGATTTATGGTAATTCATCTACCTGACATTGTCCTCTTCTCCACATATTCTTACATTCATGTCTTTTTGCTTGATGCTATTTTATCTGCTTATTCTCATCATTATCTCTGTTCCACTCTCTTCCACAGGGAAACAAACCAATGCCGATTCTGCTTTAGGAAACATTGTCACTGCTCAGACTGTATTAGTTAAGTTACAGATCTTCCTCTGAGTTGAAGTGCTCTCAGATGCAGCTCTCCCTGCCCACAAATCATTGAACACATGAGATATATAAGGCATTCTGTTCATCACCTAAGTGAATGATGATTAAATCCCTAACTTTCCACAGACAGTTCAGGAGCAGTCTAAATAATGTTCCTTACCTGATTTAAGAAAACTCAGTATGACTGTGTCTTCATCTCTGATCACAAACTTATCATGACTTTCTTCAATAAGATCTTTTTTAAACACTACAGCAGAGAAAGGTATTCCTTCAAACCAAAAGTGGGTTGACATCCCCCAAAAAACTCTTGGTGCTGTGAGAATTCCAGCACTGGCCACCTGTTCAGCATAAAGCAAATGCTGAGAGGTAAAATTTATAGTGCAGACAAAAAATCAGTAACATCCAAAAGTTTGTCCTGAAATGAATTGCTGGTAGGAAGAAATATAGATAGCAAAAACCAGTCAAAGGTTGCGATATTAAGCAACTGTGAACTTATTCAGAGATCATTCTGGAGAATTGTAAATAAGTTTTGAAACTCTGTGGGTTTGATCCTGGTTTTTGGCACCGAAATGTAAGTAAATTTTTCAACTCTGTGGATTTGATCCAGATTTTGGCACCAAAATTTGAATTGTGGCACTCTGGGGGAAAGGTATCCTAACTCTTTGGAGAGTCAGATGACACCTTGAGCTGCTTAGGACAGCTCAGTCCTGGAGGTATCTCAGATACCTTGAGCTGCTTAGGACAGCTCAGTCCTGGAGGTATCCCAGATACCTTGAGCTGCTTAGGACAGCTCAGTCCTGGAGGTATCCCAGATACCTTGAGCTGCTTAGGACAGCTCAGTCCTGGAGGTATCCCAGATACCTTGAGCTGCTTAGGATAGCTCAGTCCTGGAGAGGAGAGTATCCCAGATACTTTGAGCTGGTAGGACAGTTCTAATGGGTGGATCTGCAATGAGACAGCTCAGCTATGGAAGGGAAGGTATTTTGACTGCTCAGGAGAGTCAGGACTTAGTTGCTAGGACAGCCCAGCATGGAAGTGTGAATGAAGATCTTCACACCCAAAATTATTTTAAGAGAGAAATTTCTTTGGGAAGGAGGAGTCCAGGAGAGTGGCTGCCTCTAACTGGATGGAGAGAATTGTCTACAACTGATCTGGCAGGGTGGTTTGTATAAGGGTCTCTTGAGGGTAGAGTCAATCAAATATTGGTTAGTTTTTTCCCCCACAGAGATTGGTTAGTTTTGTGGGTTAGGGGCAGTGATGGCTCTGATCTCATAGCAAAACTGTGTTTCTTTTACTGGCCTTTCTTAGCTTTTTTGACTCTAATTCTAAGGCTAGGGCATATTTCTTTGACTCTGATTCTAGCTAGGGACCAAGCGTTTTTCTTTAACACCATTTTCACAGTTTGGGCATGTTTCCTTGGTTTAGGGTATGTGGATACATTGTTCTTTTCTTTGGCTGAGGTCCCAGATCCAGATCATGTTTCTTTCCCAGGTTCTGGGCTCCAGGGTCAGGGTCCTTAATTTCCTGCTGTGTGATTGATATATTTCACTGGTCAGTTGGCCAGTAGCAGAGATGGCTCTGATCTCAAAGCCAAACTATGCTTCTTTCATTGGCTTTTCTTAGCTTTTTTACTCTAATTCTAAAGCCAGAGCACATTTCTTTCATTGGCTCTCATTCTAGGGTACAAGAATATTTCTTTGGTATTGGTTTCAGAGTCAGGGCATGTGTCTCAGGTTCTGGGTTTGGGCATAGTGTTTCTTTTTCTGGATTTGGTACTAGACCAGGCTGTGTTTCTTTCTCTCTTTCTGGGCTGCAGGATCAGGATGGGTTGCTTTAGCCAGACTCTTTTCCATACATTCATTGTAGATGTGTCAACCGGGTTTGGGTACTTTACAGTGAATTATTTGAGAAATTCTGTGAAAGTCTCCATATATTGCAGAAAGAAACTCTTTGATGAAGGGTGACAACTATATTTACCTGTGTGTATGAAGATAGGTATTTAGAAAACAGCTAAAAATGATGCTAGTTAATTAAACTGGCAGTGGCAGGTTCACCTCTTGGTTCTATGCCCTCTCCACACTTAACGAGTGTATATGTTTACAGTACCAGACATGGCTTACCTCTTGTGAGTGTGCTTTAAGTAAATTAGACAGCCCTTGAAACCTCCAAGATGAAAGTTCCACTATTTCACCATTGTGAATGTCTTGCTAGTCCAGTTATTGTTGTGGGTCCCAGACAGTACATCTGGATGGGTCTAATGAATTGTCCTTTTCCTTGGCAGCTTTTCACTTTTGAAAGCACTTTTCAGGAAAGAGGTTCCAGGTCAAGTTCAGTTCAATTCACCCAATTTCTGTGTCTGAAACGCATTGAGACTTTAGCAAAAGAGTTGAATCTTCAAATTCTGTGAGACAATCAATGGCAACATTAGCTGAAACTGTTCTGGAAGTCCCATGAATTACCCTGACCATCAACTTGAGAGGAGGTTTCTTATGCATGGTACTCGGCTTTTTTTTATATTCCATTGCATTTGGGGGAATATAATCACTATTAGTTGCATAACATTTTTATAATATATGCACATTTTATGTGACTTAGGCAAATATGAATTAATAAAATTCTCTCTGTCTTTTCAAACATCCTTAGTAGTATTTATCATCCCCTACACTCTGTCATTCATTATTGCAATCTGTGACCTTTTATCAGATAAAGCTCCCATGCATTTATTTGCTTTCTCCCTTTGTAATACCTGCATACTATTCTAACATTGAGTGATACTTTACCAATTGATCCCATTTTGCTTTCTTGGTTCTGCAGTTGCTTGAGCTTATAAACTTGCATCTACAGGTTCAAAGTTTGCTATATTAAGCAACAGGTTTAAAGTCAGAAAGCACAAATAAGAGAGAACATTTAATATTTGTATTTCTGTGTCTGTGTTATCACATTCAGTATAATACTTACTAGTTCAACACATTTACCTGAAAATTTCATGAATTCATTTTTCTCCATACCTGAATAGATATTGATTGTATACATGTGTCATGCTTTCATTAATAATTAATTGGTTGAAGAACTTCTAGGTTGTTTTTCTTTCTTATCTATTATAAACAGCGAGTGATGAACATGGCCAAGGAAGTATTTGTGAAATAGGATATCAAGTTATTTAAAGAAATACCAAGGAGTAGTGGATTTGGGCCATGTGATAAATTTTCCACACTGATTTTCAGAATGGCTGCACTTATTTCCAGATTTGTCTATCCCACTAAAAGTGCATGAGGGTTCCACTTTTCCCACATATTTTCCAGGATTTATTATCACAAGCATTTGTTGTTGATGATTTGGAGGATGATATCGATTCTGACTAAGATGATATCTCAAAGAAGTTTCAATTATCATGTCCTAAAGTTTAAAGATGATGACCAATTTAAAAGATATTTCTTAACCATAGACATTTTAATTTCTTCATTTGAGAACTTTCTGTTTAGAGATACCTCCCAGTTTTAATATAGCCATGTTTTTAAATAGATCATTTCTTTAATGTGATAGTTCTGTATTTTTATTTCTTTCTTACATATTTATTTAAGTTTTTTTCATGTAATATATTTTGATCACAATTTAAACTACTCTGCAATGCCTTCCAGATCATACAAGGTCACCTTTATCCCTCTCTCATTAAAAACAAGAACACAAATAAAAGTACCAACAAAAAAATGAAACCAAACAAAAATAAAATGATAGGCTCCCCCAAACACACCAAATGGAGTCCGTTTTTTGTTGGCTATATACACCTGGTTATGAGGGCTGCCATCGAATATGGCTAATAAACCTAATGATACTCCATTGGAGACAATTTAATTTCCCGTCTTAGAAGGTGTCAATTAAATATAGCTTCTTGGTTAGGAGTGAGACTTTGTGTCCACCTGTCATTTTCTGTGCTGAAATATTGTCTCATTTAACATGTGAAACTTCTGCATGCTATTAGTCTGTATGAGATTCTATATGCACTAGCCTTCTTGTGTCTGGAATGTTCTGTAAACATGAATTTATCCAACAATTCTGGGTCTTACAATCTATCCATCTCCTGCTCTTCAGATATCCCAGAGCCATGAGTAGATGGGATTTAGGAAGATATCTGGTTTTGGAATGATTGATCCAAGTTTCTCACTTTCTGTACTTTGTCCATTTGTGATCTCTGTGTTAATTAAAATCTACTGCAAAAAAGTGGCTTCTCTGATGACTGTTGAATGATGCCCTGATCTATGGGTATAGCAATATATCATCAGGACCAATTTTATTCCTGTTTCAGAATAATAGTTATAGATTTCCCTCTAATTCCATGACCAATCTAGGATCAGGTTTCGGCCTCACTATCAGTGTCTGATGTGGGTTTCATCTAATGGAATTGGACTGAAATCCAGTAAAAAATGGTGTTGACTATTCCCATAATATTTTTCCATTAAAGTACTAATAAATCTTGAAGTTAGGTCACTTGTATAGGTCAAAGGATTGTAAATGTAAGAGATTTATGTTTGCTTTTCTCCTCCTGTAGTGTGCATAGTACTAATTAATGATAATCAGCAGAGATGAAGCTTCTTGTTAGACACCAACTCAGTTTCTCCATGGTGAATAATATAAGTTAAATTCTGTCTTCAGAAATAGGGCCTTATCATCAGGTTGTCAGGTAACCAATGACATTGATAAGAGCCTATAACATTTGGGGGTGTCTATGGGACCGTTTTTGCCAACTATTAAAAAGATGAAAACCAATTCATGATACTAGAGATTTTACTTGATAGCATGTAAATTATAGTTGGAGCTTGATCTTCCCTATACATCATAACAAAATTTGAATTATTTTACTTACTTAACAAAGCATCTAAAGTAGTGGGTTTCCATAGAACTTTTCTAATTGTAATTATTATCAATTTTAGAAAACACTCACCCCCACCAGTTGATTAAAATTTGACCTTGCCTATTGTTTTGATATTGCACAAGATGTCAGTTTGGAGAAATAATGAAACTAATACTATAAAATATATACTATGAAAAAAGAGTGGGTAATTTTAAATTCCTTTCTAACTAATTGTTATTATCTGACACCATATTGTGGTGGTTTGAAAGAAAATGACCTATAAATGGAGTGCTAATATTAAGAGGTATGACTTTGTTGGAGAAGATTTGGCTTTGTTGGAGGACGTGTGACATTGTGGGGGTGGGCTTTGTGACTTGACAAATGCTCAAGTTACTCTCAGTGATTCAGATAATATTCTGTTGCCATTGTATAAATATGTGAGGACACATAGCTTCAGTATCATATCTGTCTGCTTGCTGCCTTTCTTCCCACCATAAGGATAATGGGATAATCATCTGAAGTGTAAACTAGCCAACCATTAAATATATTCCTTTATAAGAGCTGCCATACTAATTTCCTGCTGGGGATGGCATATAAGATGGTTGATATGCTTCCAGCAGATTGGAGAAAAGCAGACCCGAGATTGTGGACAATCAACCCTCCATGTGTTCCCCTCCAGATCCTTGCTTAGCATGCCTCTAGAGAGCCAAGGCAGAAATGCCTAAGTGTCCCAAGGTAATGAATGCTTTATGGGGTTCACTTGTTATGTCCACCTTTATATAAACACTTCTTGTAATACTAGTCTTTTTCTTCTATTTGATCTTAATGTGCTGTGTTCCTAGATCAATGGGGATTTCTGTGATAAAGGAAAGAAATGAAGTAAATTTCAAAGGAAATTACACAATGATGATCACCCAGGCTGGGATTAAGGCAGTTATGCAGTTCATGGAAAAGAACCTGTAGCGTGGGGAAGCTTTCCAGGCTTGGATAAACTGTACCAAATGTGTGGTCAAGTATAGTACATGGAATGATGTGTATCATCACACTGGACTCATATTGGCCATGATGAATAATTCAGTACCTGAGGATATTTCAAGGACATTGTGTAAAACTTGAGACCCTAAGAGGTATTGGCTGAAGACTGTGAATGGCTTAACATACAGATTGGATGACAAAATAAAATTATGGGAACCTAGAATAGGAGGAAAATAGTGGCCTCCACCAAGAAAGGGAGATGGCAACTTTAATTCACATTTTTTTATTCCTTTTGAAAGTATGTGGAGATAATGTGACAATTGATGGAGTGATTGCTACAAGCTTAATTGGATTCCTAGATTAAAAAGGAGCTGCCAGAAAGGTGAACTTCCTTTCATGGAAACTCTAAAAATGAGATTAAGTCTTCCTTGGAATTGTTAGGATATAGAAGGACAGAAGCTGCCGACTTGCAGGGTCAGATATCTTGTCTGAGGTCATTGTGCCCCACCAGTCATGGGGCTTGGCGTTTGCAGAGGCCTGAGGGGGGACTTAGGCAGCTGCAGGGATCTTGAGGTTGGAGCAGGCTGTGTGAGAAGGAAATGACTGTCTGGTACATTGACCACTGTTCTTATTTTTACCTTTTTTTTTTTTTTTTGCAAAACTGCATGTTACTAGGCTCTGGTTCAAGTGCTCAGAAGATTGTCTAATCATTAGTAATAAAAATAGATTGTTTACTTAGGTGTTAAATCTGAGATAGTTTCTATGTATAGTAAAATATGATGAAGAATTATGAGAACATTTTGTATTGGGAGATTTCCCCTGTTCTTTCTGTTATCCCTTTATTTATGATAATAAAAGACTGAGGTTACCAGGGCAAAAGCAGAAGCAAAGAGAAGCTAGGGAAACCAAAGAAACTGTAGCACAGAAGCTACTTAGCAACTGCAGAAGTCCAAAGTCACCTGTCAGCTTGCATGAGCATAGTCTCTGAGTCGTTACTGCGTCTTCCGGGTATCCCATCCTTCAGACCCCTGAAACTGCAGAGGCATGTCTCTGGCAATTTTCAAAGTGGCTGTAGCAGTTTACATTCCCACCAGCAGTGGAGGATTGTTCCCCTTGCTCCACATCATCTCCAACATAAGCTGTCTTCAGTGGTTTTGATCTTAGCCAATGTGACAGGTGTATGATGTTGTCTCAGAGTCATTTTCATTTTCATTTCCCTGATGACTAAGGATGTTGTGCAATTCCTTAAATGTCTTTCAGCCATTTGAGTTTCTTCTGTTGAGAATTCTCTGTTTAGCTCTATAGATAATTGCACTGTTAGGTATTTTGATGTCTAGGTTCTTGAGTTCTTTATATGTTCTGGATATCAGCCCTCTGTTAGATGGGGTCGGTGAAGCTGTCGTTTTGCTATTCTATAAGCTGTCGTTTTGTCTTATTGACTGTGTCCATTGTCCTGAAAAGCTTCTCAGTTTCAAGAGGTCAAATTTATTAATTGTTGCTCTCAGTGTCTGTGCTACTGGTGTTATATTTAAGAGGTGATCTCCAGTGCCAACGTGTTCAAGACTGCTTCCTATTTCCTTTTCTATCAGGTTCAGAGTAACTGGATTTATGTTGAGATCTTTGATCCACTTGGAGTTAAGTTTTGTGCACAGTGACAGAGATAGGTGGGATCATATGAGCAAGAGATATTGAGACCATGATTGGAAAAAGTACAGAGACAACTAGCCAAACTAGTGGAAACACATGAACTATGATCCAATAGCTGAAGAACCCCTGTGGAATTGGACTAAGTCCTCTGGATAACTGAGACAGTTGTTTAGCTTGAACTGTTTAGGGGGCCCCCAGGCAGTGGGATCAGGACCTGTCCCTAGTGCATGAGCAAGCTTTATGGAGCCTAGTTGTCTATGCTAAGACACTCTGTTCAGCCTTGGTGCTTGGAGGAGCTGATTGGACCTGCCTCAACTGAATGCACCAGACTCTGCTGACTCCTCAGGAGAGACCTTGCCTTGAAGGAGGTGAGAATGAGGAGTGGGTTGGGGGAGATGGCTGGGGGTTGGGAGGAGGGAGGACAGGGGCATTTGTGGTTGATATGTAAAACAAATAGAAATTCTCTTAATAAAAATAAAAGAAATAAAAGAGTCAAACCTGAAAAAAAGGAGTTGCTTATAAAATTATGTTGTATCTTAATAGCAATAGAAACTCTATCTAAGAAACAAATTTTAATTGTGATGGGAGAAGAAACAAGATATTAGACCTGTGAGAAGTAAATATTCCATTGATTTTGTGGAAAATCTTCTCACTTATAAGAAGACTATAAAATGGGAGAGGCACAATGTAGATTAGTTGTTAAGAGTACTTGTTCTTGCCGGGCGGTGGTGGCGCACGCCTTTAATCCCAGCACTCGGGAGGCAGAGGCAGGCGGATCTCTGTGAGTTCGAGGCCAGCCTGGTCTCCAAAGCAAGTTCCAGGAAAGGCGCAAAGCTACACAGAGAAACCCTGTCTCGAAAAACCAAAAAAAAAAAAAAAAAAAAAAAAAAAAAAAAGAGTACTTGTTCTTCCAGAGAACAGGTTCCAATCTTGTCACCCATATGTCACTGTCAACCATCTGTAACTGCAGTTCTAGGGAATTCAATGATCTCTATTGACTTCATCAGGCACCTGAAATGCATGAGGTACACAGATAATCAAGTAAGCAAGACACTTAGTAATAAAGTTAAAATAAAATTCAAACATTTTTTTTAAAAAATAAGGAATGAAATTAGAATTTTGACAAAATTTTACTATGGAATTTCTGTGCTACTTTAGTCATGTTCATAACTGTAAATTGAACAATCAATGAAGAGAGTATTGCTGGACAGTGTCATCCCAGTTCATTTTGTCCATTTTAGGTGATTTGTTTGGTTTCTTAAATCTTTGCTGTAAATGACTTTCACTTCCTTTTTCAGGACTAGTCCCAGTATATTTTAAGCTATTGGTTTTTTTTGTTGTTGTTGTTGCTGTTTCTTTCTTTCTTTCTTTCTTTCTTTCTTTCTTTCTTTCTTTCTTTCTTTCTTTCTTTCTTTCTTTCTTTCTCTCTCTCTCTCTCTCTCTCTCTCTCTCTCTCTCTCTCTCTCTCTCTCCTTCCTTCCTTCCTTCCTTCCTTCTTTCTTTCTTTCTTTCTTTCTTTCTTTCTTTCTTTCTTTCTTTGGTTTTTCGAGACAACATTTTGAGACAGGCTTTCTCTGTATAGCTTTGTGCCTTTCCTGAAACTCACTCTGTAACCCAGGCTGGCCTCATACTCACAGAGATCTGCCTGACTCTGCCTCCTGATTTCTGGGATTAAAGATATTTGCCACCACTGCCTGGCCTAAGCTTTTGTTAAGAGTATTATTTTCAGAGACTTAGAGACCGGCCCCCAGCTCCCAGCCTGCCCCCAACGACTTCCCTTCTGGACCAGAGGTGAGTACCCGGGTCCAACCCGGACCCCATCCCTGGGCACCAGCCACCCCGGGAGGACCTGCCCAGCTTGGCGCCGGGTTCTGGCCACCGGGCAGCTCCCCTTCTAGCCCCACCGGGAGGGATCCCCATTTCCAAGCCCCCGGCAGCCCCTGCAGTCTCCGCGCCCTGCCCCCACGCCCATCTACCCAAGACCCCAGCCACTTCCTGAGACTTAGAGACCATCTACCCAAGACCCCAGCCACTTCCTGAGACTTAGAGACCGGCCCCCAGCTCCCAGCCTGCCCCCGACAACTTCCCTTCTGGACCAGAGGTGAGTGCCTGGGTCCAGCCCGGACCCCATCCCTGGCCACCAGCCACCCCGGGAGGACCTGCCCAACTTGGCACCAGGTTCTGGCCACCGGGCAGCTCCCCTTCTAGCCCCACCGGGAGGGATCCCCATTTCCAAGCCCCCGGCAGCCCCTGCAGTCTCCGCGCCCTGCCCCCACGCCCATCTGCCCAAGACCCCAGCCACTTCCTGAGACTTAGAGACCGGCCCCCAGCTCCCAGCCTGTCCCCGACTGCCATTCTGGACCAGAGCTTGCCCCTGACTTCCCTTCTGGACCAAAGAGTTGGACAAGAGAACTCCCTTTTGGACAAGAGAGAGAGTCTTCCTGAGTCTGTCAGCTCTTTGTGAAACAAGTCCACTGATAAGACCAAGAAGGAACCACAAGGAGATGGGCAGACGTCAAAGCAGAAGTACATACAGCAAAATGAAGAGCAATACAGCATCACCAGAACCTAGCTTGCCTCCAACATCTAGACCTGAACACCAAAAATTGGAAGAAGCAGAAGAAAGTAGCCTTATGAGTAACTTCATGAAGAAGGTAGAGGCTTCTGTAGAGGAAAAGACAAGAAAATTGGAAGAACGCTGTAAACAACTAGAGGAAAGGGCAAACAAATTAGAAGAAAACAATAAAGCCCTCCAAGAAAACAATAAAGTCCTGGAAGAAAACATTAAAATCCTGGAAGAAAACAATAAAGCACTGAAAGAAAATCATGAAAAAGCAATGAAACAAACAAAGGAAACAGCCCAAGAACTGAAAAGGGAAATTGAAAAAATAAAAAAGACACAAACAGAGGGAATGCTGGAAATAGAAAACCTGAGTAAAAGATCAGGAACTTCGGATGCAAGTATAACCAACAGAATGCAAGAGATGGAAGAGAGGATTTCTGGCATTGAAGATACAGTAGAAGAAATAGTTCCATCAGTCGAAGGAAACACTAAAGCCAACAAAGTCATGAACCAAAATGTCCAAGAAATCTGGGACACCATAAAAAGACCAAACCTACGAATTATAGGGATAGAAGAAGGTGAAGAATACCAACTCAAAGGCACAGAAAATATATTCAACAAAATTATAGAAGAAAACTTTCCCAACTTAAAGAAGGAAATGCCTATGAAGATACAAGAAGCCTATAGAACACCAAACAGACTAGACCCCCAAAAAAAGTCCCCTCGACACATAATAATTAAACAACTAAATGTACAGAATAAAGAAAGAATATTAAGAGCAGCCAAGGAAAAAGGCCAAGTGACCTATAAAGGTAAACCCATCAGAATAACACCCGATTTCTCAATGGAGACTTTGAAAGCCAGAAGGACCTGGACGGATGTAATGCAGACACTAAGAGACCATGGATGTCAGCCCAGACTAATATACCCAGCAAAACTTTCAATCATCATAGACAGAAGGAACAAGACATTCGAAGACAAAGCCAGATTTAAACAATACCTATCCACAAACCCAGCCCTACAGAAAGCACTAGAAGGAAAATTCCAACCGAGGGAAGTCAGATACACACTTGAAAACACAGGCAATAGATAAAGCCACAACAGTAAACCCCAAAGAAGAGAAGTACACACACACTACCACCAAAAATAACAGAGATGAAGAATCACTGGTCATTAATATCCCTTAATATCAACAGACTTAATTCACCTATAAAAAGACATAGACTTACAGAATGGATACGAAAGCAGGACCCATCTTTCTGCTGCATACAAGAAACACATCTCAAATTCAAAGATAGACACTACCTAAGAATAAAAGGCTGGGAAAAGACTTTTCAATCAAATGGTCTTAAGAAACAAGCAGGGGTAGCCATCCTGATATCCAACAAAATAGACTTCAAACTAAAATCAATCAAAAGAGATCAAGAAGGACATTACATCCTCGTCACAGGAAAGATCGACCAAGATGAAGTTTCAATTCTGAACATATATGCCCCAAACACAAGGGCACCCACATATGTAAAAGAAACATTACTAAAGCTTAAACCACATATAAAACCCCACACATTAATAGTGGGAGATCTCAGCACCCCACTTTCACCACTGGACAGATCTCCCAAATCGAAACTTAACAGAGAAATAAAGGACTTAACCGATGTCATGACCCAATTGGACCTAATAGATATCTACAGAACATTCCATCCTAACAAGAAAGAATATACTTTCTTCTCAGCACCCCATGGAACTTTCTCTAAAATCGACCACATACTTGGCCACAAAGCAAATCTCAACAGATACCAAACAATCAGAATAACCTCCTGTGTTCTATCAGATCACCATGGTTTAAAGCTAGATTTCAACAACAACAAAAACTACAGAAAACCTACAACCTCATGGAAACTGAATAATGCTCAACTGAATCACCAATGGGTTAAGGAAGAAATAAAGAAAGAAATTAAAGACTTCCTAGAGATCAATGAAAATGAAGACACCACATACCCAAACTTATGGGACACTATGAAAGCAGTGTTAAGAGGGAAATTCATAGCACTAAATGCCCACATAAAGAAGTTGGAGAAATCGCACACTAGTGAATTAACAGCACATCTGAAAGCTCTAGAACAAGAAGAAGCAAAGTCTCCCGGGAAGAATAGACGCCAGGAAATTATCAAAGTGAGAGGTGAAATTAATAAATTAGAAACTAAGAGAATAATACAAAAAATTAATGAAACAAAGAGTTGGTTCTTTGAGAAAATCAACAAGATAGACAAGCCCTTATCCAAACTAACCAAAAGACAGAGAGAGAGAATCCAAATCAACAAAATCAGAAATGAAAAGGGGGACATAACAACAGACATTGAGGAAATCCAGAGAATTATCAGGTCATATTTCAAAAACCTCTACTCCACAAAACTGGAAAAGCTAAAAGAAATGGACATTTTTCTGGATAGATACCACATACCTAAGTTTAATCAAGACCAGATAAACTATTTAAATAGTCCAATAACCCCTAAGGAAATAGAAACAGTCATTAAAGGTCTCCCAACCAAAAAAAGCCCAGGACCAGATGGTTTCAGCGCAGAATTCTACCAGATCTTCAAAGAAGAGTTAATACTAATACTCTCTAAATTGTTCCACATAATAGAAACAGAAGGAACATTACCAAACTCCTTCTATGAGGCTACAATTACCCTGATTCCTAAACCAAACAAGGATGCAACAAAGAAAGAGAACTACAGACCGATCTCCCTCATGAACATTGATGCAAAAATACTCAATAAAATACTGGCAAACAGACTCCAAGAACACATCAGAACAATTATCCACCATGATCAAGTAGGCTTCATCCCAGGGATGCAAGGGTGGTTCAACATACGAAAGTCCATCAATGTAATACACCATATAAACAAACTCAAAGAAAAAAACCACATGATCATCTCACTAGATGCAGAAAAGGCATTTGACAAAAATCCAACACCCCTTCATGATAAAAGTCTTGGAGCAATCAGGAATACAGGGAACATACCTAAACATAATAAAGGCAATATATAGCAAACCAACAGCCAACATCAAATTAAATGGAGAGAAACTCAAAGCAATTCCACTAAAATCAGGAACGAGACAAGGCTGTCCACTCTCCCCATACTTATTCAATATAGTACTTGAAGTTCTAGCCAGAGCAATAAGACAACATAAGGAGATTAAGGGGATTCAAATTGGAAAGGAAGAAGTCAAGTTTTCCCTATTTGCAGACGACATGATAGTATACTTGAGTGACCCCAAAGATTCCACCCAGGAATTGATAAAGCTTATAAACACCTTCAGCAACATAGCAGGATACAAGATCAACTCAAAAAAATCAGTAGCCCTCCTATATACAATGGACAAAGAAGCTGAGAAGGCAATTAGAGATACATCACCCTTTACAATAGCCAAAAATGACATAAAATACCTTGGGGTAACACTAACCAAGCAAGTGAAGGACCTATATGACAAGAACTTTAAGTCCCTGAAAAAAGAAATTGAAGAAGATCTCAGAAAATGGAAAGATCTCCCATGCTCATGGATAGGCAGGGTTAACATAGTAAAAATGGCAATCTTACCAAAAGCAATTTACAGATTCAATGCAATCCCCATCAAAATACCAACACAATTCTTCACAGATCTGGAAAGAACAATACTCAACTTCATATGGAAAAACAAAAAACCCAGGATAGCTAAAAGAAACCTGTACAATAAAACAACTTCTGGAGGCATCACAATCCCCGACTTCAAGCTCTACTATAGAGCTACAGTAATAAAAACAGCCTGGTATTGGCATAAAAACCGACATGTGGACCAATGGAATCGAATTGAAGACCCTGACATTAACCCACACACCTATGGACATATAATTTTTGACAAAGAAGCCAAAAGTGTACAATGGAAAAAAGAAAGCATCTTCAACAAATGGTGCTGGCATAACTGGATATCAGCGTGTAGAAGGCTGCAAATAGATCCATATCTGTCACCGTGCACAAAACTTAAGTCCAAGTGGATCAAAGACCTCAACATAAATCCAGCTACTCTGAACCTGCTAGAAGAAAAAGTAGGAAATAGTCTTGAACGCCTTGGCATAGGAGATCACTTCCTAAATATAACACCAGTAGCGCAGACACTGAGACAAACAATCAATCAATGGGACCTCTTGAAACTGAGAAGCTTTTGTAGAGCAAAGGATACGGTCAACAAGGCAAAGCGACAGCCTACAGAATGGGAAAAGATCTTCACCAACCCCACATCTGACAGAGGACTGATATCCAGAATATATAAGGAACTCAAGAAATTAGACATCAAAAGGACCAACAGTCCAATTGAGAAATGGGCTTTAGAACTAAACAGAGAATTCTCAACAGAGGAATCCCAAATGGCTGAAAGACATTTAAGGAATTGCTCAACTTCCCTAGTCATCAGGGAAATGCAAATCAAGACAACTCTGAGATACCACCTTACGCCTGTCAGTGTGGCTAAGATCAAGAACACTGAAGACACTTTATGCTGGAGAGGATGTGGAACTAGGGGAACTCTCCTCCACTGCTGGTGGGAATGCAAGCTTGTACAACCACTTTGGAAATCAATATGGAGCTTTCTTAGAAAATTGGGAATCAATCTCCCCCAAGATCCAGCTATACCACTCCTGGGCATATACCCAAGAAATGCTCAATCATACCACAAGAGCACTTGCTCAGCTATGTTCATATCAGCATTGTTTGTAATAGCCAAAACCTGGAAACAACCTAGATGCCCTTCAACTGAAGAATGGATAAATAAATTGTGGCACATATACACAATGGAATACTACTCAGCAGAGAAAAACAATGACATCACACGGTTTGCAGGCAAATGGACGGATCTAGAAAAAAATCATCCTGAGTGAGGTAACCCAGACTCAGAAAGACAAATATGGTATGTACTCACTCATAGGAAGATGCTAGATGTGGAACAAGGATGACTAGACTGCTACTCACATCACCAGTGAGGCTACCTGGAAAACGGGACCCCAAAAAAAGACACGGAGAAATGGACGAGATCTACATGAATAGCCTGGTCATGAGTGGGAACAATGAAGGGCGACAGTCGAGGGAAAGAGTGGGAGATCCTAGCTGGATCAAGAAAAGAGAGGGAGAACAAGGAATAGGAGACCATGGTAAATGAAGACCACATGAGAAGGTGAGAAGGGGAGGAAGCAGAGAGCTAGGGAGGCCCACGGAGATCCACAAAGATACCCCCTCAAAAGACTGCTGGCAATGGTCGCGAGATGGCAGGAACTGACCTACTCTGGTGAAGGGATGGCCAGACACCCAGATAGTGGTGCCATAAACCCCATCCAAGGACTGAGGAATCTGAATGCAGACATCCACGGCTGGGCCCCTGGTGGAGCACTGGGAGTCTAATTAGTGAGTAAGAAGAGGGTTTATATGAGCGAGAATTGTTGAAGCCAAGGTTGGATAAAGCACCGGGACAAATAACCAAATGAATGGAAGCACAGGATCTATGAACCAAAGGCTGAGGGGCCCCCAACTGGATCAGGCCACCTGAACGGGTGAGACAGTCATTTGGCTTGATCTGTTTGGGAGGCAGCTGTGCATTGGTGCCAGGTCCTGGGCTCGTTGCATGAGTTGGCTGTTTGAATCCTGGGACTTATGCAGGGACACTTGGCTCGGTCTGGGAGGGGGGAATGGACCTGCCTGGACTGAGTCTACCAGGTCAACCCCGATCCTAGGGGGAGACCTTGATCTGGAGGAGGTGGGAATGGGGGGTGGGCTCGGGGGAGGGGTGGGCGAGAGGGGGAGAACAGGGGATTCTGTGGCTATTATGTTGAACTGAATGGTGTTGTAAAATAATAATAATAATAATAATAATAATAATAATAATAATAATAATAATAAAACCAAAAAAAAAGAATATTATTTTCTTATTTTTCTCAACATGTTCATTGTTATTTTAAAAGGTCATGGATCTTGTGCCATGCTGCCTTGAAGAAAGTAGTGATAAGTTCTAAGTGTTTTCTGGAGGAGTCTTTAGAAACTGTGACATGTAGGACCACTATTTTTCAAACCATCATAATGTGGTATCACATGATAATAATTTGTTAAAAAGGAATTGAAAAAGATAATCTTTTAAATATATATAACAAACCGTCTTATTAAAATAAGAAACACAAAACCAATGTAAAAGAGAAAGCTGAGAGGTCAGAGCTCAGAGCTAAAATCTTACCTCTTTCAGTGCTCCTAGCTTCCCCAAAAGAGGGCTACTTCCTGTGTGTCTTTCTTTAAATTGTCTTTCTGTTCTGCCTTCTCATTGGTTGTAAACACAAACACATGACTGCCTCATCACTGCCTGTAAGTACTTCCACTGAGGTCCTAAATGCATATGTCTCCAATGCTGGCTGTATCCCTGAACACACAGAAATCTACCTAGCTCTTCTACCAAGTGCTGGGATTAAATGCATACGCCACCACAATCACGCTCTTGCTATGGCTCTAATAGCTCTGACCCCAGGGCAACTTTATTTATTAACATACAATTAAAATCACATTTCAGTACAAATAAAATACCACCATATTTCCCCTTTTCTATTTTAATAAAAAGAAAAAAGGCAAAAGGTTATAACTAACAAAAAACTATATACAAAAGTACAATAACCATATAAAATATATACAAGTAACAAATACCTAAACAATGTCTAGTCCACTTGTATTTGACAAATCAGAGAAAATAATTCCCCTATCTATCCTATTTTAGTAAGTGCAAAATGTATCTAATTCATTTTCTATCCTAATTAATCTTCAACTATAACTAATTAATCTTCAACTATAATTAACTAATCTTCAACTCCCTCAGAGACCCAAGAAGGAAATAATATAAGCTAACAAAAATAAAAACAGGAAGTGCATGCAAGCAACTTCCAAAAATTTTGTGAGTTGACAGAAACAGCCAGCTGCCTGGACAGTCACCTGAGGTTTCTCCGCAGTGTTTGGGCATCATTTTCAGCCTATAGGCTTAGCATATCTGGCAGACTCATTTGTGAAGTAGGATGTACACAAGGTCAACGGTTCAACCTCACATTGGGTGAAAGCAGTCCATGTACCAGAAACAGCTGAATTCCACTACTGTCCTGTCATCATTCAGGATTTTAAATTCTGGAAATTGTTGATTTTTTTTTAATTCAGCGTTCCATTCTTCTTAGCTGTGTATATATGGCTTTATCTCAGCATCCCCTTCTTCTCCACATCCTTCTATTAAATGCCAGTTTGCTATTGAGAGGCGTGAGCCTTCAAGTGCTGTTCCATTGCAAAACAGAAGCCATCGGCCCATGCCTGTTCAGCTGCCTTCGGAAAAAAAGGGCACTGCACCTTTTCGAGATTGTAAAGGCCACTTCAGAGATGGTGCCATATTGTCCTGGCCTCAGAAGATGCCTTTTGATAAAGCCATAACCACCCTTGTTTTGGCAGGAATTGGTAGTCCTTTGTTTCGTGTTCTGTCTGTCCATTTTTTCCTTTTGATTCGAGGATACTTTGTTTTCCAGTGGCTAACGTTTCCCACAATGAAAGTTAGCTCCATATGCAGTTTCTTCAATGCCCATATTTTCTCTGAAGTAGATTGGCACTGCCAAGAGCCGACATGTCTCAAAAAAAATTTTCTAAGTTATTAAATCATTTTAAATGCCATAATCGGTAGATCTCTGAAGGGTTTGAAGATGACCTGTCTAAAGCATATCTGCTCAATTTTTAAAATATATTTACTATGAATACAATTTCTATTGTAATGTCTAACTACTAACTTTCATTTCTTTATATCCTAATAGTTAGTAATAATGTAAAGTATTTAAAACTAGTAACTTTCTTTTTCTTTTCTTTCTTTTTTTAAACAAGAACCTTAAATCTAATCTTTGTTTAGCCTTTATCCTAACCCTTGACAACAACTTGTGACCAACACCCCTAAACAATGAAAATTATCCCAGGTGCAAAACCCATTAAAAGAACCAAAAAACCACCCACCCCACACCACCTCTTTGGGAATGTGGGCATCATATTCTTAAAATTGCTTCCTGCTGTGTATGGGCAAAGTTATCTTTATCCTGAAAGAAAAATTTTAGGTTAATTGTCAAATTCTAGGAAAGGTAACTATATCCTTCATTATCCAGTCTGTGTATAATACCAAAGTTCAGGGTTTATCTCAAGTCCTTATTCAAGTAGTCTTTGAGACTAGATCATCTCAGCTAGTCATCTCAAAATTGCTCTGAGCACTTTGTAGTTCAAAGCTGATCTGTATATGATGTTTGTCAGCTTAGTGATATTATTATTGTCCACATGGAATTGTTCTGGCACCATCTTCTTCCTGGAGAATTCAGTTGATGTTAGGCCTGGCCGTGATTTCCTGCAGAAAACTGATAAGAGACTAGAACACAAAGACATATATATGCAGCTAATTGAAGCCTTTTTTCTATAATTAGTTATTACTCTATATGACCATTCATATCTTAACAAAGTTTAAAATATCTATATATCTATATATAGATATGTTAATCTTGTAAATTTTGATATAAAATTTATACTTTAAGAAAAGTTTAAAGAATCAGAATAGAATTTAAGAGTTGAGATTAGTAATAGAATAGTCATTTAATTAATTTGGCTTTTGTCCTGTTCCATAGCAGAAGATGGCTCTTTTATTCTGGCATGATACAGGGTGTTTGCATTTTCCTTTTAACAACATGCTTGAGTTTAAAGAAGGAGAGAGCCATTTTCTAACTCCAAAGTCAGCTTTAAATTTTAATTGAACTGGGACTATTAGAAGACCAATAGTGTTAAATCTTTAGAGAAAAGCAGAAATAAACATTTAGAAAAACATAAAATTCTTTAGATAATATATACCCATATGTCGTTTCACTCTGTTTCCTGGGATAGATGATTTGTCCCTTTTCTTCAGTTGTTTCATTTGTCTTGTGTTCTTCAGATTCCTTAACCTTCATTCTCCTAAAAGACAAAAACAAAAAACCTTTCTTAAAGATTAATTTTGGGGATGTTCCTTTTTGGCACGTTATTATCTGATTAAATGAAAAGGCATGTGTTACTGATACAAGTTAGTTTAAATTGGATGTTCATGCTGGTTGATGAACTATCATCTCCTCTAATTAAGAGGTTTCCCTTGTTCAAATCAAACCTTTATCAATTTTGATGGTACCCACAGCTTATCTTCTCCTGTAGAAACAAAAGCAAAACCTCATCCCCAACGTAACACATACCATGGTTTCCATTCTGAGGTCAGCACATCCTTAAAGTATATAGGCTGATTTAATTCTGTAGATTTTTCCATTATCCAATGTCTCTCTGCAGCTGTTGTTCCTTTCTCATTGGCATTCAGAAAATTCAAACTTAATAGAGCATTATGCAGTCTATTTCTGGGGGTTTTTGTTACTCCTTTCTATTCATTTAGCATATACTTTAGAGTTCTGTTTGATCTTTCTATAACTGCTTGACCTGCAGGATTATGTGGTATACCTGTAATATGCTTTATATTGTAATAAGCAAAAAACTGTTTCATTTTAACAGAGACATATGATGGAGTATTGTCAGTTTTGATTTGTGCAGGTATACCCATGATGGCCATAACTTCTAGCAAATGAGTGATTACAGAATCAGATTTTTCAGAACTCAGAGCAGTTGCCCTTTAAATCCTGAATAAGTATTGATGGTATGGTGTACATATTTCATTTTCCAAATTCTGCAAAGTGAAACACCTCCATCTGCCAGATTTCATTCCTCTGAGTACCCTTTGGGTTACATCCTGCTGGTAATGGCGTTTGATTATAGAAGGAACAAGTAGGACATTTCTTTACTATTTCTTTGGTTTGTTGCCAGGTTATGGAAAAATCCTTTTTTAAACCTCTAGTATTGACATCATGATTTTTATGAAACTCTGAGGCCTCCAGTACATTCCCTATCAATAATTTATCAATCTCAACATTGCCTTGTGCTAGAAGGCCTGGCAGGGCAGTATGCGATCAAATGTGAGTTATATATAAAGGATGACTCCTGTTCCTGATTGTATCTTGTAATTGAATAAATAGTGAAGTTAATTTTGAAGCATAAGGGATAAATTCTACAGTCTCAATATGTAATACCACTCTTTCAGCATACTGAGAGTCAGTTACTATGTTGAGAGTTTCTGAAAAATCTATTAATACCAAGAGAATAGCATACAATTCTGATTTTTGAACTGAATTATAAGGACTTTGAACCACTTTACTTAAATACTTAAATTTTCTGATTTGTAACCTGCCTTTTCTTCTTCGTTGGCATCTGTATAAAATGTTCTAACTCCAGATATGGGTTTTTGCCGTACTATTCGAGGCAAGATCCAATCAGCTCTCTTTATAAGATCAATTCTATTGCTTTTGGGATATTTGCTGTTAATTTCTCCAAAAAAATACTGCAATCTCTTTGCCAAGGTCCACTTTTTGTCCATAATTTTTCAATGTCCTCCTTAGTTAAAGTTACGACAATTTCTGCTGGGTCTATTCATGCTAACTGACAAGTCCCAATTTTCCTTTCCAAATCAAGTCAGAGATTTTTTTCCCATAAGTTTTTAATTTTTTATTTGGTTTATTTGGTAAAAATATCCATTCCAATATAATATCTTCCCTCTGCATTAATATTCCAGTAGGAGAATGCCTAGAAGGTAAAATAACCAAAATGCAATCCAGCTTTGGATTAAGACGAACCAAGTGCTCTTCATGTACTTTCTTTTCTACCAAGGCCAATTCTTTCTCAGCTTCAAGTGATAATACTCTTGAACTAATTAAGTCCTTGTCACCTTCTAAGATTTTAAACAAATTATTCAGTTCATCATTTTTTGCCCCAACAGTAGTTCTTAGATGAGAAATATCTCCAAATAATCTTTGAAAGTCATTAAAGTCTGTAAAGTTTGTACCTTTTGGGGTCTAATTTTTTGTAGCTCTATTTTATATCCTAAATAATTAATAGAATCTCTTCTTTGTATCTTTTCAGGAGCAATTTGTAATACCTATTAAGGCAAAATTTTCTTTACTTCTTCAAACAGTCTTTCTAAAGTACCTGAATTTGAGTCACCTAGTAAATTATCATCCATATAAAGATAAATTATAGATTTAGGAAATTTTTTTACGTATCACTTCCAATGGCTGTTGTACAAAATATTGGCACAGAGTTGGGCTATTCAACATTCCCTGTGGGTGTAGCCTCCATTGAAATCTTTTAACCGGTTGAGAATTATTATAAGTAGGCACTGTGAAAGCAAATCTTTCTCTGTCTTTTTCTTGTAAGGGTATACAAAAGAAACTTTTTTTTAAACCAATAACTATGAGAGGCCATTCTTTTGGTAACAGAGTAGGCAAAGGAATTCCAGATTGTAGAGAGCCCATTGGCTGAATTACTTTGTTAATTGCTCTAAGGTCTGTTACCATTCTCCATTTACCAGATTTCTTTTTAATAACAAATACAGGAGAATTCCAAGGGCTGGTTGATTCTTCAATATGCTGAGCATTTAACTGTTCTTCTACCAGCTCTTGTAAAGCCTGGAGTTTCTCTGATGTTAAAGGCCATTGCTGGACACATATAGGCTTCTCTGTTAAACATTTTAAAGGTAGAGCTGTTGGTGTCTTTGGAAGATCATCAGTTGTTGTGCCCTGTTCTTGTATAATATGGATGGCTGGTGACCACTCAAAATAATGCCTTCTAATATTTCTCTCAGAAACATGTGCTAGTTTATTATTCGTTTCTGTGATTGGAGGGATGTTAATCTGAGTATTCCATTGTTGCAACAAGTCTCGACCCCACATATTCATAGTTATGTTAGCCACATATGGTTTTAATTTTCCTCTCTGTCCTTCTGGACCTATACATTCCAGCCATCTTGCACTCTGTTTCCCCTGAGATAATGCCCCAATTCCTAACAGTTGAAAGTTTACCACCTGAAGAGGCCAAGTTGGATGCCAAAATTCTGGTGCAATTATGGTAATATCTGTACCTGTGTCTACCAGACTAGACAACAAAACACCATTCATTTTTATCGTTAATTTTGGTCTTTGTTCATTAATAGAAGTTTGCCAAAAATTTTCTTTATGTTTTCTCCTGAATTTTCTATTCTCTGTTTCTTTCTATTCTCTCTGTTTCATCATCCTGACCAGCATGATTTACTCCAATAGACATTTGGTTATTTAATTGCTCTGAGCAGGGGTTTCCTCTACAGCTGCAGGAAAGGTTTGAACTGGATTTGCTATGGGGGCCTGCATGAGGCCCCTCTGCGAGTTTCCGGAAAACAGAGGCAATGGATTACCTTGTCTGTCCTTTGTTGATCTACATTCCTTGGTCCAGTGTTTCCCTTACCACACCTCTGCATACTCCAGAAGGAAGGGGCATTCTGTTGCCATTGTTCCTTGAAGAAACATTGTTTCTAGGAATGACCTGTTTACAGTCCCTCTTCAAATGTCCTTTCTTTCCACATCCAAAACATCTAACACTCCTCAAAACTTTTGAAATTGCTTCTCCTAACCACATATCATCATAGTCATGAGCCTCAACATTAATTGTGTATCTAATCCAATCTTCCAAAGGTGCAGATCTTGCCTTTCACAGCCTGATTATTCTTTTGCATGCTGCATTCGCATTCTCAAAGGCCAAAGGTTCAATTATTGCCTTACTAGCTTCTGAATCCAAGACCATTATCATTACTGCCGAAGCCAGTCTTTGTAAAAAAATCTGTGAAAGATTCTTTTGGGCATTGCATAACCTTTGTAAATGACTCAGATTCTTTTCCTGGTTCCTCAACTCTGTCCCATGCATTCAAGGCTGCTGTTTGACATAAAATTAGGGTTTGGGCATCATATAAACATTGTGTTTGTGCCGAAAGATATTGGCCTTCTCCAATAAGCTGATCCTGGCAAACTTGTATTCCTTTATCCCTTCATTGTTTTTCTATATTTTTAGCTTTGTCCTTGAACCAAGTTATCCACTGTAAACTCTGGCTTGGTTCCAGAACAGCTTGTGCCAAATCCTGCCAGTCCTGTGGTACAATCCTATTATATGTTGACCAAGAGTTTAACATTTGCTTTACATATGGGGAATGCATGCCATAAGATACTATTGCCTACTTAAACCTTCGTAAATCCAACATTTCAATTGGAGCCCAAACATTTTGTGTAGGCATTTTATCAGGAATCTGCTGTATGGTTACAGGATGAATTAAGGGTGACTGTGTAAAAATAGGCTTTCTTTCTGTAACCTTATGATCTAAACTTGAAACAACTTCAGTGTAAATTTCTTCTGTCTGAATTTTTACAGGTTTAACAAGTTTCTCTAAAGCTGTCATCCTGGCACTTAAATTGACTATCTTTTTAAATAGTAAAATGAGGATAAGCATAGTGATAAACCCCATAATTCAAATAATACTAATCTTCTCATATAATTCTTCCATTGTCAGACTGCCTAAAATTTCAAACAAAACCCATTCTTGCAATATACACATAAAACCCATTTTTTAATGTGGAAAAACTTTCTCTTTTAAATAGTTTCCTTTAATATATCTGATATGTTGTGACTTACCAATCTGCGTAGAACATTAGAAATCCAAGCAAATTTCAAACAGCCACCTAGTGTCCTAGGTGTGAATCGAGAGAGAGAGAGAGAGAGAGAGAGAGAGAGAGAGAGAGAGAGAGAGAAAGCAAAGGCGTAGCCGGCTAAAGCTTAAATCCAGCCACTTGTTCCCTCTTAAGCTGAGTCAAGGCTTGGCTTTACAGGCAGGGGCCCTGTTTGGCAGGGCAGGCCTGAGTTGTTTGTAGCACTGGCTTTAAGCAAGCAGTTTTCGGTTAGTCCGGCCAGAGGCCAAGCAGACCTGTGCATGGTCTAGGGAGCCAACTGCTCCAGCTAGGGAGCTGGCAGCTCGGATTAGGGAGCCTGCCCCAAGCAGTTTTTAATGGATTTTTGTCATGTTGGGTGCCAGATGTAGATGTCTTATTAAAATAAGAAACACATAACCAATGTAAAAGAGAAAGCTGAGAGGTCAGAGCTCAGAGCTAAAATCTTACCTCCTGCAGTGCTCCTAGCTTCCCCAAAAGAAAGATACTTCCTGTGTATCTGTCTTTAAATAGTCTTTCTGTTCTGCCTTCTCATTGGTTGTAAACACAAACACATGACTGCCTCATCACTGCTGGTAAGTACCGCCCCCCAGGTCTTAAAGGCGTATGTCTCCAATGCTGGCTGTATCCCTGAACACACAGAAATCGACCTAGCTCTTCTACCAAGTGCTAGGATTAAAGGCGTGTGCCACCACCACAATGCTCTTGCTATGGCTCTAATAGCTCTGACCCCAGGGCAACTTTATTTATTAACATACAATTAAAATCACATTTCAGTACAAATAAAATGTCACCATATATATATATATATATATATATATATATATATATATATTCTGCGATGTTACTTTCCATTGTTTTCTCAAACTGAAATAATGAAAGGGATCATCTGACAACTTTTCTACTCATAATATTTGTATATATTTTTTGTTCTTTTTTCTTTTTGTCAAGATCTTGAGTAGTGTATAAAGTATAATCAATGATATATAAAATATTTACAAATGTGCACACATAAACAGACACTCATGCATCTGCTGTTATACATGCATGCATGTACCCATACTCACACATTAAAATATCAATCAAATATTGTTAAAACATTGGCCAATAAAGCTATAATAATGGAGCAGAACAATAAAATGCAGCAATTTGTTACATGAAAGATCTATGAAAATCTCAGTATAAGGAAAGTCTCTGAGTGAAATCACCAGGACGTTCCTATCTCAGAGCACAAAGCCCCCAGCAGAGAATCACCAGCCATGGTGACAGTCAGAGCTCTTTGTTAATATTCTAGAATAGAGTCTTAAATCCATCCCATCTGTGTGAATGATACATGTAACCTATGTAGCCTCTGAACATGAATGCCTATGAGGAGGCACTGGAACAGTATCTTTCCATTTGCAACATTGAGGGAGCCACCAATCTGAAAAGACATGGGAATAATGCCCTGAAGCCTGCCTTCCATCTCATCTTCAGTCAGCTAAACTTCTGGATGAGTGGAAGATCATGGCCATTCCACAGATCAAGTTATCAGTGGTCTCTCAACATATTTCTGATGTCTGTATCTCTCTTTATCATCACAGGAATTCTTCTCTCTTTCTCTAGATGTCTGAGTTGATGACATTTTTAAAGTGCTCATTCTAGCCACTGTCTAGTAACATGAGTCTGATATTCCCCCAGGTCCAGTGGGCTGAGAATGGGAGTTAACTAAGATCAAGAGGTCTGCTTTACTTTCATTTTCTCTTCTGTAAGTATATACCCTGAGAAAAGCGAGCTAAAGGAGGAAGGCTTTTGCCCATAGTTTCATGATACAGTCCATCATTGTGAGGAAGTCAATGCTTAGGACCTTAAAGTAGCTAAGCATTTCACAATAGACACATAGGATAGTATGAAAAATTTAGTAGGGCCATTGTACCTGGAATATACTCTGGAATCATCATGAACATAGGCTTTGAAATAATCTATTGCAAAAGAGCAGTGCTTGTTATCTGAGTTCTATGCAGTAGTTTTTCCTGAAGGTGCTTGGGAGTCTTTGCAAGAATTCAGTCATAAGACATCCTGGGCAAATGAGGAATGTGATGGCTGAGAATTGTTTGGGTAATGTGTGTAGATGTAACCAACTGTCTTATTAAATAAGAAACACAGAACAATGCAAAGAAGAAAGCCAAGAGGTCAGAGCTAAGTGCCAAAACCTTACCCTTCCTCCTGCAGTGGATCTCCCTCTCCAAACCAGAGCTACTTCCTGTGTTAAAGTCTTTATATAGAGTTTCTGTTCTGCCTTCTTATTGGTTGTAAACCCAACCACATGACTGCCTCATCACGGTCTGTCTGGATAGATCTCCATGTCTTCTATGGTTGGTAATGAGATTAAAGGCATGTGTATCCAATGCTGGTTGTATTCCTGAACACACAGAGTCTTTCCTAGCTATGCCTACCAAGTGCTGAGATTACAAGTGTACATCACCACTGCCCTGCTTTCCTATGGCTTGCTAATAGCTCTGACCCCCGGGCAACTTTATTTATTAACATACAAATAACATTTTAATACAAATAAAATATCACAATGTTTCCCCTTTTCTATTTTAATGAAAAGAAAACAGGGAAAGCCTAACATAAGAAAAACTATATACAAAAGTACAATAACTATATACAATATATACAAGTAATAAATACCTAAACAATGTCTAGTTCATTTGTATTTGACAAATTCAGAGAAAATAATTCCATTATCTATCCTATTATATCTAATTCACTTTCTATCCTAATTAATCTTCAACTATAACTAACTAAACTTCAACTCCCTCAGAGACCCAAGAAGGAAATAATATTAGCTAACAAAAATAAAAACAAGAAGTACATGCAAGCAACTTCCAAAACATTGTGAGTTGACAGAAACAGCCAGATGCTTGGACAGTCATCTGAGGTTTCTCTGGAGTATTGGGGCATCATCTTCAGCAGGAGGAAGGGTAATTTTTTAACTCTTAGCTCTGACCTCTTGGCTTTTCTTCTTTGCATTGGTTCTTTGTTTCTTATTTAATAAAATGGTTGGTTACATCTACATTTGGTGCCCAATGTGGGGCTTGAACCCTTGACCCTGAGATTAAGAGTCTCATGCTCTACCAACTGAGCTAGCCAGGCAACTTTATTTATTAACATACAAATAACATTTTTTTTTTTTTGGTTTTTTCGAGACAGGGTTTCTCTGTGTAGCTTTGCGCCTTTCCTGGAACTCGCTTTGGAGACCAGGCTGGCCTCGAACTCACAGAGATCTGCCTGCCTCTGCCTCCCGAGTGCTGGGATTAAAGGCGTGCGCCACCACCACCCGGCACAAATAACATTTTAATACAAATAAAATTTCACCACAAATGTGTTCTTCAGACAACTCCTAGATCTTGTAAGTGGGAGTTTGCTTGCTAAAAGTATGTTTGTTTAACAATCAATAAGTCACCTCTGTCAGGATATTCAGGTTTCAATCTGCTGGGATTCTTCCCCCTGTCATTTCAATATTTCTTATCATCCTTGGGTGTCTCCCTTTCTTTGGTTATCCTGTGTTATGAGATAATGCTTTTATACACTGGTTTAATAAAATGCTGATTGGCCAGTAGCCAGGCAAGAAGCATAGGCAGGATAAGCAAACAAGGAAATTCTGGGAAGAGGAATACAGAGTCAAGGGATGCCAACCTGCCATCCAGGGAACAGCATATAATGGCACACATATAAAGCCACAGAAAATGTGGCAACATATACATTAACAGAAATGTACTGAGCTTAAATGTAAGAGCTGGTCAGTAGTAAGCCTGAGCAAATGTGTGAGAAGTTTTAATTAATATAAGCCTCTGTGTGTTTACTTGGGTCTGAGTGGCTGTGGACTGAGCAATACACAGGAAAATTTTAGCTACAAATGGTGCCCACAAGTGCTGGCAAGAGTTTCCACCTGAAATCTGAGAGATATTAATAAGAGATTATAAATATAGCCAAGAACACCTTCCTAATTCATGTTGCTCTTGGCGAGCCTAGGTACAATTATGTCTCCCCAGTCTATGGGGGCTTTGTGGCATGTGGGCAAAAGCTACAGCATGGTGGATTCCTGCCAAGTTATACAGAGGTCTCTGCAAGCCATGTAATATGGTGCATGGTGGATATAACTTTTGCTACAAAAAAAAAGTTTCTGGACTATATGCTGCTGGACAGAAGCATAGACCCACTGCTTCCCAGAGTCTGCAGTGAGCATGGTTCTCCCAGAGCTGACTGTAAACATAGTTCTTCCATGTTGAAAAGCTGAGGTGGTCAGAGCCAGTAGCCAAAGCTGCCATTTCAGTCCTAGTCATTCAACAGTTTAAAGCAATAGATTCACAATGAGTCAGATTTAGATAAAAAAAAAAAAAACCTCTAAATGTTTTACAATGTGTGTAAAAATGTACATAGGTTTGGAAGAGAGAGGAAAAGCAATATAAACAGTTATATAAAGAAACAGTTTTAAAAAATAAAGTCTTTAAAGAGACAGCAAAGCCAGGCGGTGGTGGCGCACGCCTTTAATTCCAGCACTCGGGAGGCAGAGCCAGGTGGATCTCTGTGAGTTTGAGGCCAGACTGGACTACCAAGTGAGTCCCAGGAAAGGTGCAAAGCTATGCAGAGAAACCCTGTCTCAAAAAAAAGGAGACAGCAAATTTAATATAAAAAAGTCATATAAAGATGGATATGGATATACACAGAGAAAGCAAAATTTGAGAATATCGTTGTTAGATTGACCCCTTTATAAAAGTATTGATAATGAAGAAACAAAGATGCATAAACTTGGTCTGGATAGATGGCTTAACAGGGAACATTACCCACCGTTCTTTCAAAGGACTCTACTTAAGAGTCTAGGACCCTTGTCCTACATCTCCCAACCTTCTGTTACTACAGTTTAATGGGCTCCTGTGCCCTCTTCTGATATTCTTGGTCACTATGTAGTTGCAGTAAATGCAGGCTCACATACACACAAATGAATATAAATAATAATAAATAAATCTTTAAAAAATAATAGGACCTGAAAAAGAGTTACATGGCTAAAAGAACTGGCTGCTGTTCTAGAGGAAAAGACTTTAACCTCTAGGCCCGTTGGGAAGTTCACAATGGTTCAATGGTTCATGACTCCAGTTCCAGGGAATCTGATGCCTTCTTCTAGCTTCTGAAACAACCTGGCACTCCATGTGGTGTACAGATATACATGCAGGCAAATCAACCATGTGAATAAAATAAAATTGATCTTACATAAATTAATATATAATAACAAACCCTCATAAAAATTAAAAAAAAAACACAAATCATAGCTGAGTGGAGGTATCTTCTTCTATGTGTAGCTTTCCTGTGGCTTCTCAATACGAAAGCCTTATTGTGAAGATGGTATGAGATTTTGAATAAAGCCCATTAGAGCTGAGGATATTTCCACAATACTTCCTTTAAGTGTTACTAGCCTCTGAACTTCTATAAGATCGACAGCACATTTGTAAATGTGCAAATTGTGGAAGGAGTGTTCCCACCACATGTCAGCTACTGTATTTTATACTGAGATAATGAATTAACACATTTTTTAAAGATTCCATTATATTCTTTTGTGAAAAGACATAGAATCCCTATTCTGTTCAGACAGCACTTTATATTTATATTTTATTTTTATGGAATGGGTGTATGTGCTATGATATATGTAGTAAAGTCAGAGTAGATAATGTGTGATGTGACTCTTCTCTTTGATCATGTGGCTTCTGTGATACAAAGTTGGCAGCAAAGTTATTTATCCACTGAACCATTTTGATGGCACAGAACTACAATGCTGAATGGGAACTTTCTCCCAAAGTTTATGACTTAAAGACTTTATTATCATTCTACAATATATTAGAAGGTTGTATGACTTTAAGAGCATTTTGCACTTTACTCATCTTCATTTCCTCTGTCCCAGTGCAGTGAGAGAATAAGGTGTAAGGATAAAATACATGCTTTAGAATCTGTGTGAAGTTGGCTGACAACATGGCTCGGCAGATAAAGGGACTTGCTGTACAAGCCAGAGAATGGGGATTCCATTAATGGAACATGAGGAAAGTGGAAAACATGAGGTATGCTCACACAGTTGGCATTGAGCTCCACCAGAAACAAAAGATGGATTATGGCTAGGTGCTAGCACTCTGGAGCCAAAACAGGTGTAGCCCACTGGGAATTCTCCCACAAATCTGACTTGTGGCAGCATAACATGGGGAAGATGCCTTTCCCTTCCCACCCATCAATGCCTAAAACTGGTGGGGGAACTGGCCCTGAGATTACTAGAGTGGGATAGCTGTCCAGGACCCATACCAACTATAACACTCAGGAGAGCAGGCCCTGAAACACATCAGGGTAGCACAATAGATCCAAACCTGTGAGTAGAGGTATGGGTAAGACAGCCCTGAAGTTGTGAGCATGGTAGAAGTGTCCTCATTACTCATCTGTCTTGTGGCAGCATGGGCAGAAGGAGAGAGCCTCCTCTCTGCCCATCAATGCCAGAGGCAGGGAGGAGGAATGACCCTAAGTTCACAAGACTGGGAGAGCTGTTTCTACCCCCACAAGCTGCAACACTAGGTAAATCAGGCCCTGTACCTCACCTGGGTAACACAATAGAGCCAAACTTGAAGGTGGATGTATGGGAGAGCCAGCTCTGAAGTTGTAAGTGTGTGGTATCTATCCCTACTACTTGTCTGTCATGGAGTTGTGTGGGACATTGAAATATGCTTCTCCTTACTCCTTACCACTTGCAACAGACAAGAGTGCTGACCCCTTAGCAGCTGAAGCACTCAAGAAAGCAGGCCCAGTGATTTGATGTAAGGGTGACCCAGGCCTGATATTCTGAGCAAGGGAACTGTCCCCATTACTCACCCAAAATGTGGCAGCACAGGTGAAGGAGACGTGTCTTCCCCTTCAGCCCCCACCCAGTAATGACTAAAAAAGAAGGAAGAGTAGGCCCTAAGTTCATAAGAGCAGGAGGGCTGTCCCTGCCCCATAACAGCTGAGACTCTTTGGAGAGTGTTACCAGTACCTTACTTGGGCAACACAACAGAGATGGCCGTTATGGTGTACATGTGGGAGAGTAGATCCTGTAGAACTGGCCACAGACATTGCTCATTGCTGCAAGGAATAATTTTGCCTGGACAATGATAGACAGCACAACATTTTAGTGAGAACAGATGAGAATTGGAGGGTGTATCAACAGTGCAGTTTCCCAGGCTCAGAACCTTTTCAGCCAGAGAGTGGAATGTGGTGGTTTGAAATAAAAGGGGCCCCAAAAGGAATGGCTCTATTAGGATTTGTGGCCTTGGACATACAGTGTCACTTTGAGGTCTTTTTTGCTCAAGATCCCTCCTGTTGCCTGTAAGATGTAGCAGTAACAGTTCCAGGACCAAATCTGCCTGAATTTCAACCATGAGGATAAAAGACAAACAAAATATTGGCACAGGGTTGGACTATTTAACATTCCCTATGGGAGAATCCTCTATGGATATCACTTAACTCTCTGAGAATTATTATAATTAGGCACCATGAAGGCAAATCTTTCTCTGTCTTTTTCTTATTAAGTTATTGAGAAGAAATAGTAGTTTAAATCCATAACTATAAGAGGCCATCCTTTAGGTAACAGAGTTGGCAAAGGAAGTCAAGACTGTAGAGAGCCCAATGGCAGAATTACTTTGTTAATTGCTCTTGAGTCTGTTACCATTCTCCATTTACCAGATTTCTTTGCAATAACAAATACAGGAGAATTCCAAATGATGGTTGATTCCTCAATATATTTCTCAATTCCTGAGCATTTAACTGTTATTGTACCAGCTCTTCTAAAGCCTTCAGACACTCTGTTGTTAAAGGCCATTGCTAAAATAAGGGCTTGTCTGTTAACCATTTTAAAGGTAGAGCTGTTGGTGTCTTTGAATTATCAGCAGTTGTTGTACCCTCTTCTTGTACAATCTGGATGTCCAGTGACTGTTCTTTATGGTAATACCACTTAATATTCATCTCAGAATCATGTGTTAGTTTATGGTTTGTTTCTGAGGCTGGAGGAATATTAATCTGAGTATTCCATTGTTGTAATAGATCATAGCCCCACAAATTCATAGCTATATTTGCCACATATGGCTTTCATTTTCCTCTCTGTCCTTCTGATGCTATACATTTGAGCCATGGTGCACTCTGTTTCACTTGAGATAATTTTCCAATCCCTAACAGCCAAACATTTAATTCCTGAAGGGGCCAATTTGGATTCCAAAATTCTGGTGCAATTACTGTAACATCCATGCCTGTGTCTATCAAACCTTCCAAGAGAACACCATTTATTCATATTTTTTATTTTGGTCTTTGTTCATTTATAGAAGTTTGCCAAAGAATTAACTTTATGGTTTCTCCTGAATTTCCTGTTCTCTCTACTACATCTGTTCTATCACCTTGAGCAGCCTGGTTTATTCCAATAGGTATTTGGTTATTTAATTGCTCTAAGAAGAGATTTCTTCTATGATGGCAGGAATATTATGAACTGAATTTGCCATGGGGGCCTGTGTGAGACAACTCAGGGAATTTTCCAGTGGCAAAGGCAAAGGATTACCTTGTTTGTTCCTTGTGGATCTACATTTGTTAGCCCAAAGTTTACCCTTAGCACACCTGCTGCATAATTCAGAATGGAGGGGCATTCCATTGCGATTGTTCCTTGAATAAACATTGTTTCTAGGAATTCCCTGTTTATACTCTCTTTTCAAATGATCTTGTTTACCACATTTAAAAATCTGACACTATTATTTTTCCTCAAAGCCTTTGATATCACCTCTTCTATCCACATATCATCATGCTCATGAAACTCAATATTAATTGTTTTCCACTCCTCTGGGGGTGCTGATCTTGCTTATAACAGCTTGATTCTTCTTCTTCTTATTATTATTATTCTTATGCTGCATCCACATTCTCTAAAGCCAAAGATTCAATTATTATCTGTCTAGCTTCTGAATTTGGCATCATTTTATTTACTGCTGAGGACAGCCTTTGTAAGAAATCTGTGGAGGATTCTCTGGGGCCTTGTGTAACTTTTGTAAATAACTCAATATTTTCTCCTGCTTCCTCTATTCTATCCCATGCATTCATGGCTTCCATGTGGCATAGAATTAAGGTTTGGTTATTATTTAAACATTGTCTTTGTATACCAGCATAATTACCTTCTCCAAGAAGCTGATCCTGGGAAATATTTACACCTCTACTCCTACATTGTTATTCTATTTTTTGCCTCCTCTTTAAACTGTATTCTTTATTGTAAAAGTGGACCAGCCTTTAGGACAGCTGTAATTAACTCTTTTTTAGTCCTGAGGTACAATTCTATTACAAGTTGACCATGAGTTTAACATCGGCTTTACAAATGGAGAATGCATGCCATATTATACTATAGCTTCTTTAAATCTACTTAAATCTAACATTTCCACTGGAGTCCAGTTAACTAGTTCCTTGAGCAAGTAGTCCCTGTAAGGTTACTGGATAGATTAAGTTTGGTTGTTTGAGAACAGGCTGTCTCTGTGTAGTTGTAAAATTCAATCCTGATATAATTTCACCTTTAAATTCTTCTGCCTTGGTCTGAATTTCTCTTTAATTCATTTAAACAGGTTTTTCTAAAGCTTTTATCTTGCACTTATATTAACCAACATTTTAAATTTTATGCTTGCACTTATATTAACCAACATTTTAAATGTTACATACGTCCCATCACTATTAATTATCCTCTCATTTAATTGTTCCACTTTCAAACTGCCTCATGTGTTATCAAACAGAGACCAAATTCCTTCCACATTATTTTTCATGTGGAAAAAAATTATCTTTTAACTAATTTCACCTTTTAAGATATCTTAATTGACTTACCAAGTCTGTCGACTGGCTAGAAGAGTAGAAGTCCAAGAGAATTTGAAAGCAGCCACCTAGTGTTGGGGGAGTCTGTGATGGGAATCCAGACAGAGAGAGCCCACCACTCACCAGGATAAAGCAAATCAAGGAGAGTCCTGAGCCATGCCACTAGACCTGAGCCAGGGGTCCTGTAAGCCTACAAATGACTTTTTAATGAATTCTTGCCACATTCATTGGAGGCCAATTGTAGATAAATTTGTACATGGTCTTATTCAATAAAAAAACAGAGCCAAATATAGGGGTGAAAGCCTTAGAGAAATCAGAGAAATAATGAAAGCCACCAGCCAACCTTACCTCATCAACTCCGCTGCTCCAAATCCATGACATCCTATTTACCCACAGATATCTTGCTGTTCTGCTGTCTGATTTACTCTCCATTCAGCTACATTACTTCCTTTTCTTACCCAGGTTTGTCACTTTCGTTCCATCTATACAGACTCCTAGACCTCCATGGTTAACTAGTTTTGGAGTTTAAAGCATGTGCCACCACACCTCTCTCTGTTTCCATTGTGGCCTTGAACACACAGAGATCTGACTGACTTCTATGTTTACTTAAAATGGCTTGCTATTTCCTCTGATTTCCAGGCAACTTTTGTTTATTCAAGCACAGGTAATATATCACCACATTTCAGCACAAATAAAGTATCACCACAGGGATCAGATGCTAAGGCAACTTATAGCCAAACATTAAATGGAGAGATATATCAGGTTGGAGGTGACTTACTTTGAAGATGTCTTGGTAAAACAATGGTACCAATTTAATGGGAATAAGCAACATTTTTGTTGGATTTAAATACAACTCCATCAGATGGAATCCACACCCGATACTGATAATGAGCCCCAAAATTTGATCTTATATAGGTCATGGACTTATGGGGAAATCTATAAGTATTTTTTTTTGCTAAGTGAACACAGCAATAAAATTTGTCTTGATGACATAATGTTATACCTGGAGATCAGTGCATTACTCCGCTGTCATCAAAGAAGCTACTTTTTTTGCAGTAGATTGTAATTAATACAGAAATCGCAATAGGACACAGAGGAGACACTGAGAAACATGGAACACCAAAGCAGATATCTTCATATACCCATCCACTCATGGTTCTGAGATCTCTGAAGTGCAGGAGATGGATAGATTATAAGATCCAGAGTGTTGGTTGACTTTAAGGCAACAGAAAATTCCAGACACAAAAAGGTTGATGCACATAGGAAGACACAGAGAGAGAGAGAGATGGGGGGAGGGGGAGAGGGAGATGGAGGGAGAGGGAGGGGTGAGGGAGAAGGAAAGAGAGAGAGAGAGAGAGAGAGAGAGAGAGAGAGAGAGATAACACAAGACTTGCCCAAATTAGTCCAGACACAATTTCATCATAGAGCAAGAGAGGTGCACACAAAGTCTTGCTCTTAATGAAGAAGTTACATACAATGGATACCTTCTAGGAAAGGGAAAGTACGTTTTCTTCAATAGAGTGTCACTGGGTGTATAAACCATATTCCATGGAAGCCCTCATACCCAGGTGTAGCTGGCCAACACAATATGAACTCCATATTTATTTTTTGTATCTGAGGCACTTTCATTTTATCTTTGTTTGGTTTTGTTTTTGGCTTGTTTGTATTTTTATTTGTGCTTTTGTTTATATTGAGACAGAGGATAAATTTGAGTGGGTAGGATCTGGAAGGTATTGGAGGTATGTTGTGAATATGAACAAAATATTCTACATGAAAAAATAAAAGTAAAAATATGTGAAAACAATTTTAAAAAGTACAAAAGTCTAAGTAAAAGGAAATGATTTATTTAAAAATTTGACTCTATTAAAAACTGGGTGGCCCATGCCTTAAATCCCAGCACTCGGGAGGCAGAACCAGGCAGATCCCTGTGAGTTCAAGTCCAGCCTGGTCTACAGAATGAGATCCAGGAGAGGTACCAAAACTACACAGAGAAACCCTGTCTCCAAAAACTAACAATAAAATAAATAAATAAATAAATAAATAAATAAATAAATAAATAAATAATATATATTAGGTGGTATCTCTTACCCAGAATTCTCAAGAGAATAAATTAAAATGACTAAGAAATATCTTTTAAATTGGTCAACATCTTTAAGCTTAAGAAAAATAAATTATAATGACTTTGAGATTCCATCTTATTCTAGCTTTTATCAAGAGTATAACCAACAACTAATGCTGGTGAGAATAAATGCTGGTGAAGTTGAGGGGAAAAGGGAGCCTTCATTCACTCAGTGTGACTGAAACCTCTGGAAATCAGTGTAGAAAATATATCACATGGCCCAGATATACTACTCCATGATATTTGAGCAAAGAATTGATATCCTCATCCACAAATATGCCCTTGGCCATGTTCAACACTTTTCTATTGACAATACCTAAGAAATCAAAACAATTTAAATGTTTTTCAACCAATGAATGGCAAATGTAAATATGGTCCATGTATATAATGACTTTTACTCAGCTGTGGAGAAAAATGAAATTTTCAGGTAAATGGGTGGAACTAGAAAGTAATATACTTTATGAGACACACAAATACAAGGTTAAATGTTCTCTCTTATGTATGCTTTCTGGCTTTAAATCTGTAGATGTGAATTTATAACCTGGAGTAAATACTGAACCAAGAAATTAAAATGGGGCCAGGTGCTACAAAGGGAGAAATAGACTAAAAATGGGGGGGGGGCTTTAACTTAAAAGGGGTCACAGAGGGTAATACAGAAAAACAGATATGAAAAAGAGATGAATATGAATAAGGATGTTTGAAAAGACATATGAAAACTTACTATCTCATATTTATCTAAAATCACTTATAATGTACATGTGTTAACATGTGTTTTAAGATATTATGCCATTAATGATGATAATACTCTCCTTAAGTGTCATGGGCTATATAAGACAACCTCAGTACCATGAGTGAGAAACCTCCTCTTAAGTTGTTGGTCTGGGTACTCCAAGTGACCTCCAAAACAATACCAAGTGTTGTTGACCTTGATTGTCTCACAGAATGTACAGATATGACTGTTGCAGAAGCCACAATATATTTCCGACACAGAAATTGGAGGCATTGAAGTCCATCAAATGGAACCGAGACTCGATACTGATAATGAGCCCCAAAACCTGATCTTATATAAGTCATAGACTTATGGGAAAATTTATAATTAGTATTCTACTAAATGAACACAGCAATAAACTTATTCTTCATTGATAAGTGGCTTTCATACAGTGAAAAGCTGCCAAGGGAGAAGAGTGATCACTCAGCTTATCTAGGTGTGATATCTGTGATCCACAACAATAAGTTGTCTGGCAAGACATCAATGATGATGCAATAGTGGAACTTTCATCTTGGACATTTCCAATGCTGTCTAATTGAACTTAAGGCACACTCAACAAGAAAGAAGCCATGTCTTGTACTCTAAACATAGACATCCACTTGTGCCTGGAGAGGGCATAGACCCAAGAGTTGGACCTTCTACTGCCAGTTTCCTAAACCAGTATACTTTACAGCTGTTTTCTAAATACCTATCTTTTGTATCTATCTATCTATCTATCTATCTATCTATCTATCTATCTATCTATCTATCTATCTATCTTCTATCTATGTATCTATGTATCATCTATCATATATATATATATATATATATATATATATATATATATATATATATATATATACTTATCATCATCATCAAAGAAACTTCTCTTTGCAGTATATAGAGAATATCACAAAGTCCCACAACTAGTCAGAATGCAGAGAATAATTGACTATAAGGTGTCCAACCACAACTGATACATTTTCAATGAATCAATTCAACATAAGGCTTGAGAAAAACGTCAGAAGAAGAAAAACTACTGAAACCCCAGGATACCAATTGATAGGATATATCCATTATTCCTGACAGGGAAATGCACCCATAAACTCTCAATAGTATATTTAGCTAAAAGAACCAGCATAATGGAACAAGTTGGTACACACATGAGGACAGGGGAAATTCTACAAGGTCTTTACCACTAGATGAAGGAATACAGCAGGCTATTGGCTACTGAAAGAGGGAGCATCATCTTCCGCAGAAGGTTAAATCCCATAAAGTCTTAAACTCAGGTGTTGCATGTATCTTAAAAGGTCGTATTAAAAAATCAAACCCGGAGCCAGGTATTGAGGTGAACACTGAAAGATCAGAGAAACAGAACAAGCCACATCTAACCTCACCTTTCCAACTTTTCAGCAGATCCTGTTTCCTCAGACTGAATGCCTCTGAGTCCTCATCTGAATGGATCTCAGCTGTACTGCGGCCAACAGCCTAAAAGTGTAAAAAGACCTCTATTTCATGGTCCTCGTGCCTTATATACCTTTCTGCTTCTTGCCATCACTTCCTGGTATTAAAGACATGTGTCTTTCCCAAGCAAGACATAAGATCTCAAGTTGTTGGATTAAAGGTGTTTGCCACCAAGTCTGGCCTCTGTGTCTATCTAGTGGCCTTCCTGTTCTCTGACCCCAGGTAAGTTTATTGGGGTGCACAATACATCAACCACACACAGATTACATTGTCATATACACAGAACTAAAAGGACTGAGCAGGTTACAAATATATGTGATCATAAGCATGTAGCAATGAAAATTAAAGAAGAGATTATAAATATGGGAAATGGGAAAGTAATTGGACAGGGAGCAGGCATGTTTCTTATAGTGTTTCTAAGATACTTAGTTTCACAAAAGCAGCCACCACTTTAAAATATAATTGCACATGGCAGCATTATATATGATTTCTGTAAATTTTCTACATATTTGAAATCTTTATAAAAGTTAAATTGTATTAGAAAACATTTTAAATTACGCCCCGTTTCTATGTCCTAGTACTTGTTATTGAGTGTGTGGTATACGGACATGAACTCAGGTTCACAAATGTTGCAAAATGATCTCAGATTAAGTTCACAATTGCTTAACACAACAGCCTTTGACTGGTTGATATATTATCTATTTCTTCATTTATGTTGCTGGTTTTACAATTAACTGTGTTGTGAATGATTTTTTTGATTGCACTATGAATTTTACTTCTCAATATTTTTTACAAGTTAAACAGGTGGTTAAAACTGGAATCCTAACAACTACAAAGAGCTGTTTGCCATATCAGACTATTTGGTTTGAAGGAATACCTTTCCCTGCAGTAAGATTTGAAAAAGAAATAAGTTAAGAAACTCATGTTAAGTTTGTGATCAGAGATGAAGAGAGTCATACTGACTTACCCCAAGTAAGATAAGGACTGATACTGAAAATGATTCTGAAGTGTATGAGAGAGGTTAGGGTTTTGATCCTCGTTGATATGGGCATGTGTGTGGAATGCACTACATAACTGATATTTAAAGTGCTTTGTGGGCATGGAGAGCTGTGTCTGAGTGCATTTTCCCTCAGAGAAAGACTTCCAGCACGGTCTGTATGAACAGAGGATCAGTTAAGCCGTGGGAGCAATGTCAGTGGATCCTGAGGCAGACTCTGGCATTCTTCTGTCTCTGCGTGGAAGAGAGTGGAAGGGGGAGAATGATGAAAATAAGGAGAAGAAATAGCGCCAACAGTAAAAGGGATTGATGTAAGAATATGTGGAGCAGAGGAAAACATTAGACAGAAGAATTACCAAGGACCTTATCCAGGTAGGGGAAAGAGTCTCAAAACTCATGGAAACAAAAAGAAACATCATGGGTTTTGGGGGAGGGCTATTTGCTTGTTGGCAAAAGCACTGAACATTGGGTAACTATTAGATTTCTGACATTGAAAGTGCAATACCAAGGAAAATCCAATAGCAGTGGAATGCAGGAAAAAGATTCAGGGAATAGTCCAGATAAAAAAGTTAGAGAAATATTCATTGACAAATGAACATGTAAACATAAATTCAAGTGTGCTTGGTAAATAGACACAAGGGGATTTATGCACTTAAATAGAAGCAATATTCACACGCACACTGAAGCATTGATGCAACTTAACAGCATTGCATTAAATGAAAGGAGTCAGGCTTGGGGACAGATTCCATGACTGCATACCTGTGAAGTATCTGGGATATTCTAATTAAATGCATTAGACTATTGAATGATGACAGACCAGAACTGGAGTGGGTGGTCAGTAGGCAGGTGGAGTTAATTGAGCATAGGCTTGGTTTTTCCATGTGAAGCATTAGGAAATGGTAGATGAATATGCTTTGTACTTACAGCATGTGGACATTGTGAATACAACAGGTCTATGTACTTGAAAATAGCTGGACTCTAAATGGGACTGGTGTGTTTTCTACTTGAGGCTTTTTCACAAGTACTGTTGAAATGAGTGACCATCACTTCTTTTTCTTGTTCAGAAAATAACTGCCTGATTGAGACTGCTTGATTCAGACCAAGGGAAATCCTAAGGGGATCTAATCTGTGCCCACCTGAGAATTTTCACCCTTGAAAGACACTCAAGAAGGATATCAAATATTAATCATTAAGGAAGGATCATGCCTCATCAGCTCCCACCTTCCCTTCCATATTTTCCCTAAGACTTTCTTCAGTTCTATGGCCAAGGTCAGTGTGCAGTGGTTGAGAAGTCTTTGACCAAATGCTCTTTGAACTTATTCTTTTTGTTGGTTTTTTGTTTGCTTTTCCTTTTATTTTATTTTACAATACCATTCAGTTCTACATAACAGCCACAGATTCCCTTGTTCTCCCCCTTCATGTCCCCTCCCCTTCCCCCCAGCCCACCTCCCATTCCCACCTCCTCCAGGGCAAAGCCTCCCCCGAGGACTGAGATTGACCTGGTAGACTCAGTCCAGGCAGGTCCAGTCCCCTCCTCCCAGATTGAGCCAAGTGTCCCTGCATAAGTCCCAGGTTTCAAACAGCTAACTCATGCAATGAGCACAGGACCTGGTACCACTGCCTAGATGCCTCTCAAACAGATCAAGCCAATCAACTGTCTCACCTATTCAGAGGACTTGATCCAGTTGGGGGCCCCTCAGCCTTTGGTTCATAGTTCATGTGTTTCCATTAGTTTGGCTATTTGTCCCTGTGCTTTATCCAACCTTGGTTTCAACAATTCTTGCTCATATAAACCCTCCTCTTTCTCGCTAATTAGACTCCCGGAGTTCCACCCAGGGCCTAGCCGTGGATCTCTGCATCCAGATTCCTCAGTCCTTGGATGTGGTTTCTGGAACTTATTCTATCATGATGGGCCCTGGAGCTCTTGCTATAATGCACTCTGACTGTGTAATTTGGGGGAGGGAATCTGGGATTTACTTACATAGGTGATGCTGATATGTGTGCCCCTGATACTGTATCAGGGTACCAGGATATCAACCACCACACAGCGATCCTGGATAAATAAATATATGAAAGGAAGTAAAACATCAACTAGAGCATTCAGAAACTACATATACAGGTCAAACAAAGTTCAAATTCTAATGCACAATGGATAATAATGTTGTTGGCTGTCATCAAAGTCAATTAGCTAATCTTGATTCTACACATATCCCATGACCTATGGGTGAATATTCAAGTCAGAGCTGCTCATAGGTGAAGAAGCCTGAGCAGGCACCAATGCTCTAGTAATGGAGATTGTCAACAGTGATAGCTCATATGTCCCTACTGCGTCTTGCTTTGTCTTGCTGTTCATTGAAAATGGTAGCCACAGGATTCACCCACATCACTGATAGAGGATTTCCAGAAGGGATCAGAGATATACAGGTTCTGACCTACCATATTTTCTGTTTAGTAAGAAAGTTTTCTGGAAGTTCCTGCACCATGGAGCTTAGAAATGTTTTGTACTTTAACTACAAAGACAAACCTAGAATAATTATGTCTTGAAAATGTTACAATGAAGTTGTGACCATTCATTTATATGCATGTTTGTTATCTGGATTTGGCAAGATTTTGACTGGAAAAATTGAGGCTTAAAGAGCTGAATTCTAGAATAATGTTCCAAAGAGCATTGATACACAATATAAATTAACTTTTATTAAAATTATTTTTTTTACTTTTGAGATTATAATGTAATTATATAGCAATCCCCCTAGTTCCTTCCTCCAAGCTTTCTTCTTTTCTTGCTTTCAAATTTATGGTCTCTTTTTTAATTGTTGTTACATCTGTATATGTATCTATATATTTCTCAAAATTTAAATATAACCTGTTCAGTCTATAAAATGTGACTTGTATGTATGTTTTCAGGGCTGAGATTTGGTGTTGGATAACCAGTTGTTATGCTTTTCCCAGAGGAAGTCTATGTCTCCCACTATCAGCATTTCTTTGTCACCTGCAAGTCTTTATTTTCACCATTGTGCAATGACTAATTGGCTTTGAGTTCTGCACCATGATTCTTTTGAAAACTATATTTGGTAGTTACAGTTACAGAAAACCATTAGTTTCTCATATTGTAAATAGATTAAACACAACTCTACTCTGTGTATATAAGATATATTTTAACTGTGAATGGGTGCTTTAAAACACTGTAAGATATAGATCTTTACAATTATAAAATTGTTCATGGATTTTTGTTATTGTTTTTGCTTTGTTTTTTACGGTATTAGAAACATGAGTCATTTTGCTGTTACATGTGTGAAAATGAAATAAAATCATAAACAAGGGTACTGACTATATTTATTTTGTACTTATATAAATATTTTTGTCCAAATAAAATAATAAATGCTTTTAGAAACTTTATGGATATTTGATTGTCATTTTATATAAAGTGTGCCAATTAAAATGTTTGGAATGATTATATTGATCTATGTGTACATGTTTTTCCATTTGAGGTCATTTACATCATAAGAAATCTTAGAGATGTTCTTTTGTCTGATTATTTTTTCTGGTGTAAGACAAACTTTGTTAAGAAAGCAGAGTCACTGAGAACTTATTCTGAGTGGTTTCTTAAAGGAAATGGTGAGTGTCTCACTAAATATAGGACTTGGAGGAGGCTCAGAGATTTATAAAGGCAAGATGAGATATAGCTCAGGCTGATCTTGAACTCTCTATATAGCCAGGGGCAACATTGAATCTCTGTTCCTTCTGCAAACTCCTCCTGAGATCTAGGACTACAGGCAACTACTACCATGTTCTGTTTTTTTTTTTTGTTTGTTTGTTTTGTTTTTTGTTTTTTTTGTTTTTTAAATCAGATGCTCACACCCACAATATCATCTATGTTATCTAACTTGGTTACATCCCCAGCCTTTAGTATACTCTGTAGTCTTCACTTGGCTCCATTATTTCCCTCTAAATTCATCGAATCTTTGGCTCCAAGTTTCATCACCATTTTGAACCTAATTTTGAAGTCTTCATGTTCTCACACACTACTGCATAACAGGGCACAACCACAGCTTGTGCCATGACACACAATCCTGGTAACATTTGGAGTATATAGTCTTTCCAGTACTAGGGTAGATATTATAATTTGTGGTGGTTGAATGAGAGATGTCCTACATAGACCCTGACATTTGAAGACCTTTTTCCCACTTGATGGCACTGTTTGAGAAGAAATAGGAGGTACAAACTTTCAGGAAGAAATACATCATTGAGTGTGGGCTTTGAGAGGTTTAAATGCATTTTAAATAATTTTATTCATTTATTTTATACCCCAACACGGTCCCTTCCTTCCATTCCCTCCCCTACCTCCCTCCACATCTCATGCCCCAAATCCACTCCTCTGTTGTTTCTGTTCAGAAAGGGACAGACCTCATCATGGGTAACAACACAGCATGACATATCTAATTGAGTTCGGACAATGCTCTTCCTCTTGTATTAAGGCTCAGCAAGGCAACCCACTATCAAGAATAGGTTTCTAAACATCAGCCAAAGCATTAGGGATGGGCCCTGCTTTCACCACTAGGAGTCTCACAAGCAGATTAAGCTGCACAATTGTCAGGCAGATGTAGAGGGCCGAGGCCCCATGTAAGTTGTTTCTGTGGGTACCCTTGTGATGACCTTGACCCACCTGTCTTGTCCAACCCTTCCTCCCTCACTTCAACAGGATTTCCTGAGCTAGGGCCAGTGCTTGGCTGTGGGTCTCTGTATCTGTTTCCTTCAGTCACTGGATGAAGGCTGTCTGATGACAAAATGGGTAGTTACCAACCTGATTACAGGAGATAACCAGCTCAGACAACTATCCACTATTGCTAATAGTCCTAGCTTGAGTTATCTTTGTGGATTCATGTGAGTTTCCCTTGTACCAGGCTTCAAACTGACCCCAAAATGCCCCACATCAAGATCTATCTTTCATTACTCTCACATTCCATCCATGACCACAAACTAATCTGTCATGTTTCCATCTTAATTCACCCCCAGACAACCCAAGAAATCATTTTTATTTTCCCTTTGTAGAGACATTCATGCCTCTCCATCTTCTTTTGTCTCTCCTTGTTGCCTAGCCTCTATGAGGCTGTGAATTGTAGCATTTTTTTTTCTTCGAGACAGTGTTTCTCTGTGTAGCTTTGTGCTTTTCCTGGAACTCACTCTGTAGCCCAGGCTGGCCTCGAACTCACAGAGATCAGTCTACCTCTGCCTCCTAAGTGCTGGGTTTAAAGGTGTGTGCCACCACTGCCCTGTACATATTTATCTTTTATTCACAGATAAAATCCACTTATGTGTGAGTAGATAGCATATTTGTACTTCTGGGTGTGGGTTACCTCAGTCAGGATGATTTTTTTTTCTGGTTTCCATTTGTCTTCAAATTTCATTATGTCATTGACTTTAACACCAGAGAAATGTGCCATTGTGAAAATGTACCACAGTTCTTTATCCATTGTATATTTGAGGAGCCCATAGGTTGTTTCCATGTTCTGGCTTTTGTGACATACACTGCTATGAACATAGTTGAACAATACTTCTTTTGAAAAGATTGAGCATCCTTCGGGTATATGCCCAACAGTTGTATTGCTGAGTCTTGAGGCAGATTGATTCTCAGTTTTCTGAGAAACCTCCATATTGATTTCCAAAGTGGCTGTACAAGATTGCACTACCACTAGCAGTGGATGAGTGTTTCCCTAGATCCATGTGAAAAGGTTAAGTTCTTAAGTCACTTTCCCTTTCTTGCCTTTGCTTTCTCCTTGTAGTTAAGTAGATGACCTCTCAGCTTCCTGCTTCTATATCCCTGCCTGACACTTGTTGTTATTGCCTCCATTCCCTCATCGTTTATTTTTATTCTTCTAGAATATTAAACAAAATTAAGCTCCATCTTGCTTGCTTAAGTTGCCTTTGTTCATGATGTTTTATCACAGCCATAGAAATATAACAAATATGCTTGTCTTCCTACCACACTTTTCATTTGTCAATTCTTGGTAATTTTTTTTTGGCTTCTGATATATTAGCTTGATTGTCCACCATTTTGTTAAAATGTATCTTTCCAAATATTGTAAAATCTATTTCCTTCTTTGTCTCAAATGTATTTTCATAGCCATGGATTCTTTACACTTTGTATGTACTTTAACTTTTATTGATATATGAGATAACTACATATAATGATTTCATTAAGACATTTTCATACAGGTGTGCAGATATTTTGATTAAATTAAATGCCCACTAACCTCTCCTGTCCTGTTCCTACTCTTGCTGATCTTTTCTTCTTCCTAACTCTGCTTTCTATTTCCATGTCCCTTTTCTTTTTTTTTTTTCATTTTTTTTTCTGAGACAGGGTTTCTCTGTGTAGTTTTGGTATCTGTCCTGAATCTCGCTCTGTAGACCAGGCTGGCCTTGAACTCACAGAGATCTGCCTGGATATTCCTCCTGAGTGCTGGGATTAAAGGCATGCACCACTGCCATCCGGCCATATATCCCTTTTCTTAATGTGTGTTTTTGTGACCCAGTAAGGTCCATTGGGGTTGCTTACTGGAACACAGAGAAATAATTATTTATAGGAACATGAGTATCTTACCAGCAGGTCTTAGACTGAAAAAATAAGTCATGCTCCACTAGCAACCACAAACCACCTATAGACCATGGAAGGAAGGGATCTCATGGACCCTACCCCCTAAATAATCTTAACTGCTCATTAAGCCCCAGGAAAGGGATGGTTATGGTTACTTGTCAGCAGTTTCTCTCTTCATGATAGAGTATTTTAGGGCCCAGTCTTAAGCAGGTCTTGTGCAGTAATCCCCTCTTCAGCTATGAAGAGTTAAAATGAGCTGTGGCCATGTCATGTCTAAAAAACAATACTCCACATCATTCTCCCCAATGTTTAATCTTTTACATCACTTTCATACTTTCTTCCTCCATGTTTCTTGAGGCTACATGGAGTGTCTAGATTATCTCATTTGTGGTGAGCACTGAAGAGACTCTTATTCTCAACATTTTGGCCATTTTTGAGATTCAAAAACTACTATTGCTCACTACAAGAAGAATCTTATTTTACCAAGCTGATATATAAGGATAAACATACCCACTTAGAAGATACTTTGATATGCATATCAAGTCCATTTAGCAGAACAACCATGATAGATTCAATCTTAGTACCTATTTTCTCTCCAGCATGAATATTCAACATCGTTGACTGCAGCACATTTGAAATCTTCTTAATCAGAAAGTAATGGGTTACTCTGATACCACAGTTCCTCTTATTGCACCAGTGGGCATATCTTGTAAGGCTGATTGAAGTATAGATCACATTGTCCACAGCTGAGTAAGGCTGTTTATGACAATCTCCTTCTATCAGACTGCACAACACCTTTTGGTACTATGAGCTGTTCAGCAAGAAGTCATATTTCAGCTCATTCTAGTTTGCTTTCTTCGTGCACTGTGACAAGATTTTGAGGATGTATTCAGAAACGAGGTCTTAGCAATTAATTTAAGGGGGCACTGACAACAGTAACAATTGCATTTATTATTTGAATCCTCAAACACTTTCAAGGCAACAACTCCTAGAGTGGTATCCCAACACTAGCAATGGAATTTTCATTTAATAACCTTTGTATTCTGGGAGCAGTATTGTTCCTTGACTTAAACTTTTTAATATTTTTTAATGAACTTACAAATGAATGAATTTCCATAAGGCATTTGCATAGTGTCTCGGTTTTGGTTATGTTCATCAATCATCATCTCACCCAACATTAACCTATTCAATCTCATATTTCCTCCCTTCAGATTCATTCCAGAGGTTTTCTGTAATTTCTCATTCTTTAAGGTCTCTTTTTTATGCTCCTGTTCTAATGGCCCCTTTCAAGTTTTCTGTCCTTTATATGCACTTCAAGTTAAACACACTGAGAATTTGTCTAGGGCCCTCATATGAGAGAGAACAAGCAATATTTGTCTATCTGTGCTGGGTTTACCTCCTTAGGTATATTTTCCAGTTCCATATATGTACTGAGAATTCCATAATTTCATCTTCATGGCTAAAAGAAATTTCATTATGTACACATATCATAATTTTGATTAATATTGATTAATATTGATTAATATTGATCATAATGATTAATCATAATCATTATCTCTTTATCATTTGATGGTATTTATGGTGAACCTGTTTCCTAGCTATTGTGAGTAGAGCTGCAATAAGCACAGATGTTTGAGTATACTTACCTAAGTGCACAGTAGACTGTACCTAAAAATTTTGAGTATATACCTAAGAATCTATATCTGGGTCATACAGAAGTTCTCTTTTCAGCTTTGAGTAAATGCCAGAGTGATTTTAATTACAGTTGACAGTTTCCTCTCTCACCAGTGTTTCTCTTTCCCCACATTGTTTTCCTAAAATTGTAAAAACTAAGCTTTATTATAAAGAAACTTCTAAATAAACAAAAAAGATATACCCAAATTAATGAGACTCTAATTCTATACCACTTACTGAATTTATATCTAGTTATAATTTTTATTCAGAAGAGAATCTGTGAAGCTTCACATTAAATGTTACAATTTCAATATCCCTTATTTTGCACTCAATTTTCCAACACCAAAACAAAAATTTCATGACAAATTTCTAACTAGATATTTGAAAATCTTTTTAAAATGATTTCATTAACTACAAGTTTCTAGGGCCTTGCATACTCTCTGAATGCTCATGTAAATCTCTCTCTCTCTCCCTCCCTCCCTCCCTCCCTCCCTCTCCTCTCTGTGTCACTTTCTCTGTCTCTCTTTTTCTCTCTCCATCCCTCCCTCTCTCTCTTTATCCCTCTCTGTGTATCTTCTCCAATGTGTCTCTTTTTCTCCACCTCAATCTCTACCAGATGACTTATTCTCCTCACTCTGTTCATTTATGTGATTATTAATGATGTCATACAACCTTGATTCATACCATCAATTCTTTTCACTCAATGGGTTTTTGTATTGATGGGAATCATTCATCCCAACACCATACAAAATATCATTCTTTCCATGTCTGTCATGGAATCTTTCATTCCTCATAGCACACTTCACCAGGAGTCAGGTATTTACTTGTTTGCTTTTTGAACATTACTTCCTGTTAGTGCACAGATTTTATGGTTGTTTTTGTTGGATCCAGCAACTAGGTGCTATCACTTGATACACATCAATTAAAATGTAACAAAATAATAAATATCCAGGCTGATTATAGTGCAAGCCTTCAATCACAACATTCATGGAATGGATTCTAGTGGATCAGTAGTTCAAGACCATCCTCATCTACATGCCAAGACTGAGACAACCTTATTGACATACACTTTGGAATTCCTGCCTCCAAATAAACACATATCTTTAATATCACTGCCAAGTCAGAAACCACTGCTAGTTATCAGCTACATTATGAAATTGGTTATTTTTTACTTGTACTAACAGAGTTTTGGCTTTTTTTATTTACACGATCTGTTGTATCCCAGGATGGCCACACATGCTATGTGAACAGGAAAATGACACTGAATCTTTGTTCTTCTCAAGTCTCTTTCTTCTTCCTATGTTTTAGTATCACAGATGAATGCCATCACATTTGACTTGGCTTTTACCTATTTTTTATGTGCATGGGTATGTTTGTTCATGATGGTGTGGATATGGTTGTTCCTCTGCCTAAGCTTGAGTGCAGAAGAGAAGCAACCACATCAGGTCTATTACATGTTGGTCAACTAGTCCTGAACATGAAGACTGCATTGGAATGGTTAATATATCCAGTGTCACTGCATTGAAGAAAACTGATTTTTCCCTCTCCCAGCAGGTATAAATGAAAGCTGAGTTGTTAACCTTTGGCTTAGTGGATAGATTTTCATTCATTCTTTCACTCATTAATTCATTCATTTAAAAAACTATAGCAAAATAAAGTACAATATTTTGAAATAATATTATCACCTCAAAGCTGGACAAGACAAACCAAATTAAGGAAAAGAGCACAAGAGAAGGCACAAGCAGAGACCCATATGTTCACACATTCAGGAAGCCATGACATCACTAAACTGGAAGCCATAACTTATAAGCAGAAAACTGGTGCAGAGTGGAGAGGCACTATGCATGCTGCTCCAGTCTGTGGTTCATGTGAGCTTTGCTTGTGTTGGTGTGGAAGGCCTTGTTGTTTGGTATCTTCCCTCTTCTCTGGTTCTAACATTCTTTCTTCTTCTTCTGAAGAGTTCTCTGAGCTATAAAGTGAGAGATTTGGTAGAGACATATGATTTAGGGCTGATTGTCCAAGAACATCTCAAACTCTGGGTATTGTCTATCTGTTTGTTCCCAACTGCTTTGGGATGAAATTTCTCTAATGTTGGCTGAATGATGCTCTAATCTGAATATAGCAGAACATCATTAGCTGTCAATTTTCACAATATTTTAGGACAGTGTTGCTTGGTTTTAACCTAGTCTCTTGTTATCAAAGCAGTGTCAGGTATATATCCCATCTCATGGAGTGGGCCTTAAGTAAAATATTTTACTTAAGAGATTTGTGGCATCATTGGCCTAGCATACATATCTTGCAAGTAGGACTATGTAAATGAATGTTTCCTGGTCTAATTGCCTGGTCCCAAATAAACAACACAGAGGCTGAATGTGAATTTTGAATGATTGGCTGATAACTTCAGCTTGTTACTATCTAACACCTTCAAATTTACCCATCTCTATTAATCTATATATTGCCAGGTGGTGCATGGCTTTACCTGTCCTCTAGCATGTCTTACTTCCTGGGTGGTTGGCTGGCATATCTCCTGTCTCCACCCTTCTTCATCCTATCAATCTCAGTTTTGTTTTTCTCTATTACTCCCTTCCAAGGTACTTTCCTATCAGCTTTTTATTAACTAATGAGATTAAACATATTCATAGTGTAGAAAAGGATTGCTGAACAGCAGACATCATTATAGATCAAAGATTTGTGGATGGCTTCATGTCTACATTTCTCTTTTGATTGTGTGCAAAGTACATTCCTCTATCAAAGATGCTAGAAACTAAGGGTGAAATTTCTATGGAGTCACTAATCAATCATCTCCATATTCAATGAGTTCTGAAGGTGTTTTCTTCAAAAATGGGCCCTTTTTATCAGTTTGTAAAGAGCAACCTAGAAACTGTATTGTGTAGAGGTTTCAATAAGGTGTCTTTACCAACAACTAAATTAGATTTAATCCAATCAAAGTAAAAGAATATTACTTTGGTGTCTATAGGTAGACATTTGGGACACCATCTACCCTATTATTAGTTTATATTATTTATATGGTATTCATATGCATGTACATTTATATTTATTGTTTACTTATATATTTATATATTATATAAATTATAATATATATATATAATTGAAATAGATTTTCTTCTTTTTCTTTGATTCTTATTATTAAACTTATTATTTTTATGCTGTACCAGATATCCTGAATGTATTGTGTCAGGAATATTTTAGATTTAATGTTTTCTCTGACAAATGTCTACATATTATCTACATTGTTTTCAATGCTTCAGTTTCTCTTATCCATTTCTTGTACTGTATTCATGAAAATCATCTCTGAGGTTACTGTTTGATTTCCTAAATTTTTCTTTTGCATTTCCTTCAATTTGAGTTTTTTATATCTAATACTTTTCCGTTTTCAGGTCTTGCATGGTTTTATTCATTTCCTTCTACTGCTTGTGTTTTCACAGATTTATGAGAGTTATTATTTCCTCTTTAATTACTTGTATCATCTTCTTACAAGCTTTTTAGTGTTCTTTTCTTATTCTGCAATTATGTTGGAATATTCAGAGCCTGTTGCAGTATAGTTGCTGGGCTCTAGTGAAGCCATATTGTCTTGGATGTTATTGACTGTGCTTTTAGTCTCGATTCTAGGGATTGGGAAATCTGGGATTGGGAAAATTGAAATTCTACATGCTAATATCTGGTACTGTCTTTGCTGGATTGGTATTTCCTTTCTTTTTTTCTGTTGCTCTGTCTGGTACTGAGGATAGTGTGTTGGCTGTGAGTTGCCTAGTAGAAAATTCTTCTGGTATCCTGATAAGTTTGGCCACTGGGGGTTTCAGGTAAAATGTCTCCAGGTTTACAAAGCTGACATTTAAGATTGGAGATAATCTAGGAAGAAGGCATAAGCAGATCCACAGAAGGAAAGAGAACAGATTATTCTATAGGAGCTACTTAGTTAATTACCTGGGAATGGGACCACTGAGTGAGGTCAGATCACAAGAGAAGGTTTGAAATAAAGCTGTGAATGAGACTGAAGATTGGATTTGGAAGAATGGATAGAGAGATCAAGATCTGCAGTTAGTCTACTTGTTTCCTAGTTAGTGTGGCCAGTAAATTCTTAGATAGTATCTTCTGGATTTCTTGATTTGCTAGGACAATGAAATGAGAAGGGAGAAGGAACTTTGGTTGTTAAGATCTGTGTTATCTACATGAGACAGGGGCATATGTGGGAGGGAGGCTGCAGCAGGTGTTGTACATAGAGCTTGAAATGAGACTAGTGGACTGGGCATGGAGAAGCAAATGGAGAAGTGAAGATTTGCATTTAACCTAACTATTTCTTTTCCTAGGTTGGTCTGTATGTTCCTAGGGAATGCTTTATTCAGATGAGGTGTAGGACAAATCAATGCATTGTGGTAGGAATTTTAGCAGGGGTTTCAGACATCCACTAGAGATGTGGGTGGCTAAGACAGGTGTTCTGTTGCAGTGCTGGGGGTAAGGCTGTGGGATTGCACTCAAAGGAATAAGGAATGGTGAAGATCTGTAGTTAGGCTATCTCTTCCCTGGCCACAGTGGTTGGTGGATTCCCCAGGAGAGCATGTTGGAGTTAGAAGTTTAGACAGTACTCTGAGTTGGAGTAGTGAAGTTAGAAAATCTGTGGGAATCACTCTAGGTGAAGGGGGATACCACAGATGTTTCAGTGGCTTAACTGGTCATGACACAGGGGAATTGGAGCTGAGAAAGAACAGGGAAAGATAAGGTAAAAATCTTCAGTCAGCCTGCTTCCCTAGCAGTTATTGTTCAAATCATATAATGTCTTATTAATTCCAGGTGGTGGGGGGGCATGGGTTTAATCCTAGTACTCAGGAGGCAAAGACAGGTGGATCTCTGTGAGTTCAAGACCCGATTGGGCTACAGAGTAAGTCCCAAGAAAGGTGCAAAGCTACACTGAAACCCTGCCTCAAAATACAAAAAAAATCTTATTAATAAAACTCCATGAGCCAGATATCAGATTAAAAGCTAAAATATCAGATAAGAAGAGCAAGCCACAGCCAACTTCACTTTAAGAAGTCCTCAGCTGATCCTGAAAGCCTCTGAGTCCTAACAGGAAAGGCATCAGCCCAAAAGAGTCTTTAGTTCCTGCCTCCTTGTAACTTATATATCTTTCTTTACCTTGACATATTATTTCCTGGGGTTAAAGGCATGTGTACTTCTTAAGCAAAGACATGAGATCTCAAGTACTATGATTAAAGGTGTGTGCCACCATTGTCTGGCTCCATTGATATCTCTTAACCTGCTGAGAATTATTATAAGTAGGTACCATGAAGGCAAATATTTCTCTGTCATTTTCTTGCAAGTGTATTGTAAAGAAACTGTCTTTTAAATCAATAACAATAAGAGGCTATCGTTTAGCTAACTGAGAAGGCAAAGGAATTTGAGATTGTAGAGAGCCCATTGTCTGAACTACTTTGGTAATTGCCCTCTCAACCATAGCCAGTAGTCTACAGTGGAGTCATCCTTGTGGATTCCTGGGGACTTCTCTAGCACTCCAATTATTTCTATTCCCATGGTGTCTTCATTTATCATCTTATCTCTTTCCTTGTTCTCCCATTCTGTTCCAGATCCAGCTAGGACCTTCCACTCTCCTAAGCTCTCTTTCCCCTGACACTTGCCCTCCATTACCCTCCCCAAAACCCAGTTTGCTCATGTAGATCTTATTGATTGCTCTATCACTGGGTGATCCCTTTGTCTTTCCTAGGGTCCTCTTCACTAGCTGTCTTCCATGGAGCTGTGAGTTGCAGTCTGCTTATTCTTTGCTTTACATCTATTATCCACTTATGAGTGAGTACATACCATGTTTGTCTTTCCGAATCTGGGTTATCTCACTCAGGATGATATTTTCTGGTTCCATCCATTTTCCTGCAAACCTCATGATGTCATTGTTTTGCTCTGCTGAGTAGTACTCCATTGCGCATATGTACCACTTGTTCTTTATCCATTCTTCAGTTATAGGGCATCTAGGTTGTTTCCAGGTTCTGGATATTACAAATAATGCTGCTATGAACATAGTTGAGCATTTGTCCATCCTTGTGGTATGTATGAGCATTCCTTGGTAATATGCCCAAGAGTGGTGTAGCTGGGTCTTGAGAGAGATTGATTCCCATTTTCAGAGAAAGGGCCATACTGACTTTCAAAGTGGCTGTACCAATTTGCATTCCCACCAAGAGAGTAGGAGTGTTCCCCTTGCTCCACATCATCTCCAACAGAAGCTGTCTTCAGTGTTTTTGATCTTAGCCATTTTGACAGGTGTAAGATGGTATCATTTTGATTTGCCTTTCCCTGATGGCTAAAGATATGGAGCAATTCCTTAAATGTCTTTAAGCCATTTCAGCTTCTTCTGTTGAGAATTCTCTGTTTAGCTCTATAGCCCATTTTTAATTGGACTGTTGGGTATTTTGATGTCTAATTTCTTGAGTTCTTTATATGTTCTGGATATCAGCCCTCTGTCAGATGTGGGGTTGGTGAAATTTTTTTTCCATTCTGTTGGCTGTCTTTTTGTCTTATTGACTGTGTCCTTTGCCCTGCAAAAGCTTCTTACTTTCAAGAGGTCCCACTGATTGATTGCTTCTCCCAGTGTCTGTGCTACTGCTGTCATATTTAAGAAGTAATCTCTGGTGCCAATGCATTCAAGACTAATTCCTACTTTCTCTTCTATCAGGTTCAGAGAAACTGGATTTATGTTGAGGTCTTTAATCCACTTGGAGTTAAGTTTTGTGCACGAGACAGATATGAATATATTTGCAGCCTTCTACATGTAGAAATCCAGTCATGCAAGCACCATGTGTTGAAGATGCTTTCTTTTTTCCATTGTACAGTTTTAGCTTCTTTGTAAAAAATTATATGTTCATAGGTGTGCTGATTAATATCAGGGTCTTCAGTTCTATTCCACTGTTCCACTTGTCAGTTTTTATGCCAGTACTAAGCTGTGTTTATTACTGTAGCTCTATAATAGAGCTTGAAGTCAGGGATCATGATGCCTCCAGAGGTTGTTTTATTGTACAGGATTCTTTTGGCTATCCTGGGTTTTTTGCTTTTCCATATCAAGTTGAGTATTGTTCTTTCCACGTCTGTGAAGAATTGTGTTGGTATTTTGATGGGGATTGCCTTGAATCTGTAGATTGCTTTTGGTAAGATTGCCAATTTTACTATGTTAATCCTGCCTATCCATGAGCATGGGAAAACTTTCCATTTTCTCACATCTTCTTCAATTTTTTTTCAGGGACTAAAAGTTCTTGTCATACAGGTCCTTCACTTGCTTACTTAGAGTTACCCCAAGGTATTTTATATCATTTGTGGCTATTGTAAAGGGTGATGTATCTCTGATTTCCTTCTCAGCCTGTTTGTCAATTGTATATAAGAGGGCTACTGATTTTTTTTAGTTAATCTTGCATCCTGCTACGTTGCTCAAGGTGTTTATAAGATCTATGAGTTCCTTGGTCAAATTTTTGTGGTCACTCATGTATACTAGCATGTCATCTGCAAATATTGAGAATTTGCCTTTTTCTTTTCCAAATTATATTGCCTTGATCTCCTTATGTTGTTTTATTGCTGTGGCTAGAACTTAAAGTACTATATTGAATAAGTATGGGGAGAGTGGACAGCCTTGCTTTGTTCCTGATTTTAGTAGAATTGCTTTGAGTTTCTCTCCATTTAAATTGATGTTGGCTGCTGGCTTGCTGTAAGTTGCCTTTATTATGGTTAGGTATGTTACCTGTCTTTCTGATGTCCTCAGGACCTTTATCATGAAGGGGTGTTGGATTTTGTCAAATGCCTTTTCAGCATCTAGTGAGATGATCTAGTGGTTTTTTCTTACAGTTTGTTTATATGGTGTATTACATTGATGGACTTTCATATGTTGAACCACCCTTACATCCCTGGGATGAAGCCTACTTGGTCATAGTGAATAATTGTCTTATTGCGTTCTTGAAGCCTGTTTGCCAGTATTTTATTGAGTATTTTTCCATCAATGTTCATGAGGGAGATTGGGCTGTAGTCCTCTTTCTTTGTTACATCTTTGTTTGCCCTAGAAATCAGAGTAATTGTAGTCTCATAGAAGGAGTTTGGTAATAATCCTTCTGTTTCTATTTTGTAGAACAATTAAAAGAGTTTTGGTATTAACTCTTTTTGGAAAATCTGCTAGAATACTGTGCTGAAACCATCTGGTCCAGAGCTTTTTTTTCTTTGGGAGACTCTTGATGACTGATTATATTTCCTTAGGCATTATTGGACTATTTTATAGTTTATCTGGTCTTGATTTAACTTAGGTATGTGGTAACGATCCAGAAAATTATCCATTTCTTTTAGATTTTCCAGTTTTGTTAAGTAGAGGTTTTGAGGTATGAACTGATGATTTTCTGTTGTTATGTCCTCCTTTTCATTTCTGATTTTGCTAATTTGGATGCTCTCTCTCTCTGCCTTTTGTTTAGTTTGGATATGGGCTTGTCTATCTTGTTGATTTTTTTAAGAACCAACTCTTTGTGTCATTAATTCTTTGTAATGTTCTCTTTGTTTCTATTTCATTGATTTCAGCTATCAGTTTGATTATTTTTTGGCGTCTGTTCTACCTGGGTGAATTTGCTTCTTCTTGTTCTAGAGCTCTCATGTGTACTGTTAAGTCACTAATGTGAGATTTCTCCAACTTCTTTATGTGGGCATTTAGTGCTATGAATTTCCTTCTTAGCACTGCTTTCATAGTGTCCCATAAGTTTTGGTATGTAGTATATTCATTTTCATTGATCTCTAGGAAGTCATTAATTTATTTCTTATTTCTTCCTTGACCCATTGTTGATTCAGTGGAGCATTGTTCAGTTTCCATGGATTGTGGGCTTTTATGTAATTTTTCTTGTTGTTGAAATCTAACTTTAAACCATGGTGGTCTGATAGAACACAGGAGGTTATTTGATTTTTTTTTTAATCTGTCGAGGTTTGCTTTGTGACTGAGTATGTGGTTGATTTTAGAGAAAGTTTCATGGGGTACTGAAAAGAAGGTATATTCTTTTGTGTTAGGGTGGAATTTTCTGTAGATGTCGATTACATCCATTTGAGTCATAACATCAGTCAAGCCCCTTATTTGTTTGTTAAGTTTCATTTTGGCAGATCTGTCCAATGGTGAGAGTGGGCTGTTGAAGCCTACAACTATTAATGTGTGGGGTTTTATGTGTGATTTAAGCGTTATTACTGTTTCTTTTACATATGTGGGTGCCCTTGTGTTTGGTGCATAAATGTTGAGAATTGAAACTTCATCTTGGTGGATCTTTCCTGTGATGAGTATGTAATGTCCTTCTTGGTTTCTTTTGATGGATTTTACTTTGAAGTCTATTTTGTTGGATATTATGATAGCTATGCCAGCTTGCTTCTTAAGACCGTTTGATGGGTAAGACTTTTCCCAGCCTTTTATTCTAGGGTAGTATCTAACTTTGAAACTATGGTGTGTTTCTTGTATGCAGCAGGCAGATGGGTCATGTTTTTGTATCCATTCTATTAGCCTGTGTCTTTTATAGGTGAATTAATTTCATTAATATTAAGGGATAATAATGACTATTGATTGTTAGTTCCTATTATCTTTTGAGGAACAAATATTTGATGACTCAAGACTACAAGGTTCAGGGCTGGAGAGATGACTCAGAGGTTAAGAGCACTGTACTTACCTTATAGAAGATATGAGTTTAGTACCTAGGACACACAGAATGGAACTTACAGCACAGATAATGGCAACTCCAGGGGAACCGAAGCATTCTTCTCATACCTAAACATACAACACACAGAAATGTATGTGCACATACCCCCCCACACAAAGACACACATAAAATAGCCACTACTACTCCACTACTACTGCCACTAATACTAATGATACTATTATTATTAAATATTTCAGAAAAAACCTACAGAATTCTATAATAGGATGTATTCTATGACCATACCCACTCATTCACCTGTACAAGGACAGGATAAATAAACAGCAGTGTTCATGTAAGATTATTAAATTTTAAGGATTTATTTCCATGGAAATAGCTCAGGAGGGAAACCAGTCATTTTCTCCTGGAATATTTTATCAAAGGCTTCAGCTTGGGTTACTGTAATGTGATTCTTCCAGTCCCCAGTCATGCCTAGAAAATGTGAAGCAGACACAGAGATGGGTTAATGATGATTGTAAATCTGCTTTTACCCCTTTCTTCACATGATCTTACCATCTGCTTAAGTAGGACCACAGTTAATAAAGTAGAACTAACAGTTACTTTATGGACAACAATTCTTATGCTTTGAAAAATATGCAAACAGACTTGTACCTCTTTGTAAATAATGTCAACCATCTGCTGTACCAACATATCTACTCCACAATCAACAGCATAGACAATGGATCTACATTTTTAATGTCCAGATTATTTCTTCTTCTCACTAGACATGCTTCCATTATACTATCCAGCCCAACAGAATTTATCTCTATTATCCAAACACATTTCAGTTGTTGTTTCTGCCTTGTAGGGCTTACTTACAAAAGTTCTGCAAACTATGCAAGCAACTTTTAAGACACATTTTTAAATTAATTTTAATTATGGGTCTGTAGCTGTATATGAATGCACATGCCTGCAGAGGTTGAAGGCATCAGATACCATGGAGCTGGAGATACATAAAATGGTGAGCTACATATCAGTCATCTTGATATTTCCATAAGATACAACAGACCCTGATACTGCCTGCTGAGAACATCCCAGTGTTTCTATTTTCAGTCAGTATGGAGTTTGGTGATGCATGAAGAAGATTTCATCCCTAGTATTTTTTTTTTTACAATATGTTGGTTCTCATAACCGCATTATAGGTGGTCTTTAGATATGGATCTCAAATAATCCAAATTCTCACATTGTATTATGTGTTCTTTCACCATAAATTGTTTATATATTCTACATACTCAATTCTAATTCTTTTGTTTCCTTATTTGTGCGACTGTAACCATCTCTTTCTATCTTCTCTCCATGTAGAATCCTACAGTTCCCATTCTTGCTGTATTTTATTTAATTGCTCTGACACATTAATGAATATCCCTTTTCTAAACATGCTTGAAACATGTATCTAATATATTTGAAAAGTAAATTATTTCTTAAATTACCAAAGTCTTCATTTATCAAAGCATAACAGACATATAAAACGTACTCAATATAGAATTATTGAAAAGATTAATGAATGAGTAAGCAAGATAGTAGCCTTGTTCCCATTTTGCTGATGAAGAAAAATTAGTTCTTGAGATCTTACCAGCATTATAATGATGCATGTGGATTTGAAGCCAAAATGACTGACAATAGATGTTATGTTTTTTCCTTACCAAAATACAGTCATTGTGTATCATGTAAGTTAAATTTAAATGCCCAGTAATTATACATTAAAGGAAATATAATTATTGATACACACTATTCAAATAATATACCATTTATTGTCATGACTGTAAGTGTGTCATATATTAAGATTGGAAACTATCAGTGCACATTGCTACTTTCATCTTCATTATTATATTCATTATTGGAAAAGTAGTGTTATTATACCCCACAGCAATCTTGATTCTGAGCTACCAGAATCTCAGCAAGTTCAATATGTCTGCCCAATGGAATGAATCAGTCCAGATGAGAGAATCATGTTTGAGTAGGTGCACTTATGAAGTTCTAAGTCCAACTATCTCAAAATATTGTGTACTTTCCATGCATGTATTTCTCTTCATTGTTTCTTTCTAAAAACCTTCTCAAACTCCTATGTGTCCATTGTCAGTATAACCCAATGCATAGTGGCATAACTCTTGTTGGAATGGAAATTCCTCATAGTTTTGGAGGCTGTAGGTCTCATAAAATGTTGTTGTCCATATCAACTTGGCTTTTTTTGGCCTGTAGATAGTGGGCTTCTCCTAGGTCTTCTTCCTTCTGTGTCTCAGATTAATATCTTCTTTGTGCACCAGAGAAAATTATTAATGGCTCAAGTACTCTGTCTAGTAAATATCAAATGTGAACAATGGATGGTCAAAACCTTTGAAGTTTGTGAGAAGACATTTCCTCCCATGTATTTTGATTGTGGCAATGTCTTTATAAAAGTTCTATCAACTAAACAGAACATCTCTCTGGTCTGTATTTCCTGCACTATCTAAATACCGAATCATAATGAAAAAATATTTGTGGAAAATTATTCACTGGAGCTTTAAAATAAATTAATCCCATATAACCAGATAATTGAGTCTCCCAGGCAAAGAGTAGCTCTCCAGAGTATCTCTAGATGCAAGAAAATATATCTTTCTGGTGTCCTGAGAAAAACAACTAAGAAACTACAAAAATAAGTTGAGAGAATTCTTCTTGGTCAGAGCTAGTATAACATTTAACACAACTTTTTATGCACTATGATTTAAGGATTAGGTATCTAATGATAAGTAATGAAATAAATTTTAGAATTAATCCTTGATCTGCTCATAGCTTCCATATTAAAAAGGAATCAATGTAATGTAGAAATTAAGATGATCATCATTATCCTCGTTCATTTTATTCTTTCCAAAATATTTCCAAACATATGCATCTCAGCAACTTATATACTGAAGTCATGAATCAGGGTGAGGGGTGTAATGAAGTTTCTCTCCCCCTTCATTGATCTGGTTTCCTGTGGGATTCATGGCTTATAGTGAGTGTTAATACAAGGAAAACAATTTCTCAGAATAAAAGTTATCTTCAAATGCAAAAGAAATGATTGTCATAAATAATCACAAAGATAACTAAATCACATATGACTTTAGGGCCATATCCAGTTATTTGACATAACTAATATATTTTTTCCTAAGAAATATAATGCATGAAAAAATACTGTCTTAAAAGAGTCTAAACTAAAATCCCAATGTGTTCTCATTCTGGAGGAACATACCTGGAAAAGAGGAAATTACAGTTTTCCTCATGAAATTGTGTCCCAAATTCTATTGCATCTGTTCCAGTTTGTCTCAGATAAAACTTTTGTTAGTTTCAATAGCATTTCTCTCTTAAGCAAGCCACTTTATTTGTTTTGACATTTCATTGAAACCATTCTCATTGAAAACACATACTCTTCTATCTCTGCCCAAATTTGATTCATTACAGGAAATCCAAGAATGGGCAATTTCTTTTCTTACTTGAGGTCTTCAGTTCTTATACAGAGAACTCTATCTCCACAGAGTCTGGAGCACAGGAATCTGAGTTTATCAGTCAATGCCAGAGGATCCTCTGATAGGCCTCAATCCTTAGTGTATAGATTACCATTTTCTTGAGTTGACAATTTTGTGTGCCCAAATCTAAGTCTAATTTCCTCTTGTGAGAACACCAGGAGTTCTGAATTAATTGCAATCCACTAATGACTTTAACTTATTTATCTCTATGTATACTCCTGAAGTCCTTACTGTCTTATGACATGATCCTCTGTAGGTTGGAGTTAGACTGAAGATTAAGGCTGAAGCATGTAAATAATTGGAAGAGAAAAATTAAACCCATAACTCTCCACTTCCTGACTTTATACCCAAGTTCTTTAGTCATCCCCAAATACCTCACACCTAACTCATTCCTTCTTCAACCCTGAGTCCCACCTCACCAATTATTCACTAATTTGGTGTGGTGTATTCTGGCAGTCAATCCTCAACTGCACAAATATGAAAACATACCCACAATCTCCTCCTAGCATAGAGAGGATAGAGAAGATGGATATCCCATTCTGAGGGAGACAATTCATAACAAAGACAGTAACTATGATCATGAAGCAATCCAAATTTAACTTGGCAAATGCCATCATATTTTAACACTGGGGGATAATTCTCTTAGTCCTCTTAATGTCTACTCTTAGCCTATGGTAGATCAGCAATCTTGACATGTTGGATATCTTTTCCAGCAGAGAATAGTAGTGTATTTTGTGGTAATCATCTAATATATATCTTTGGTTCTTTGAATTAAACATTTTCTTTAGAATAAGGGCTATGGTACAGTGAGGCTAAAACAACTCACAAAAACATGTCTACTTTCTCATTTTCCATTGAGGATATTGGACACAAGCCTCTAAAATCCGAAGATCATCTCTACCCCCCCATAACATTTTCAGAGTTTCTGAAATCCATGTCATCACCATAGATAGATTCCCCTGAAATTCTGTGAGAAACTATGAGTGATGAACAATGACTCCTGACATATTTCCAACAATTTTTTAGAGTCTCATTGGGACAAAAAACCTTCCACATATTCTGACATATTTTGGAACTAAAGAGTTTCCTCACCTTTTCTCATGAGGGCCAAACCATTAGTAATAACATCTTCTGGGACAAGACTAAAATTAGACATTTTGTTTTCTTTCATGGCTTGGAAGGAGCTATACTTGAGGACCAGATCTAGCTCATCTGGCTCTAGTTTCATTCCTAGGAAGTCACAAATCTTCTCTACGGTTCCCCTTGTATTCTAAAAGAAGAAACAAAACAAAAATGAGGTTAATAATTAGAGAGCTTAGAAAGAACAGCTGCAGAGAAGGTGACTACAGATGGAAGATGGAAAAAGAAACATGAAGAATGAAATGGCACCATGAAATGAGAAAGTATTCAATGGGGTATAGGAAAGAAACAGGCTTTGTAAAGAGAGCAAGAGTCACACACAACATTTGTATATTTAGTCGGCTTGCAATGTGACTGATCTCTGGCCCCTAAACTATAGAGGCTTGAATTTCTTTTATGGGTGAGATACTATTAGATGAGTCTCATATAACTTCGACTGTCCTCAATTTACTTTGTGTTGAATGAAGGCCTTAAACTTCTGATCATCCTGTTTCTACCTGTCTATTGCTATATTCACAGATGTGTGCCAACTCACCTAATAAATGCAATGGGATGTTTTGTGTTGAGACAGTATGCTATGGAGGGAAACCTATCTGTTGTGATGTAAAATGCTGTGGAGACTAGACTGACCCCAAAAACAATGAGGCATTTCCTCTTAAGTGCAAACATTAAAGGTGTCCACCACCATACCAAACCTGCCCTGTGATATTTAAAGATACTTAGAGAAATACTACTAGAAGCAGTCAATGTGAATGAAGGCCATATGCACAAATAATTGGATGGAGGTTCATGTTTATGCCAAATGATACTTTTTCCTACGGGTAACTAAGAAGAACACAGTTTTAAAACACTTTCATAAAAAATGTCCTTAATAATTTTTACTTGGGACTACTGCCAATATTTGATTTTGTTTTGAATTATGATTTCATGGTGTTACTTAGATGGGCATCAAATTCACAATCTGTTTACCTCCAACCTCCGGACTGGCATTATAACCATGCTCTGCCACAACTGGCTCACTTCTAGGGTTGGTCATAAGAACTCAAAGTGGTTTTTTTTGGTTGTGAGCATAGCCTTTAACTTAATAGTATTGTAAAATAAAATAAAATAATTAATAATAAAAAAGAAAATTAAAAAATTAATAATGTCAGATTTCTCCTAATAAACTTTTATTTAGCTCAAAAAAAAAAAGAACACAAAATTTTGGAATAAGGATGACTTTGCTTAGAATCCAAGCCCTACACATGGGCTCATAAAGGAATTTTTAGCTCTAAACTTATATTACATATTTTATCACAGATTCAGTTAATATTTAATGTGACAGTAAACAACCATGGTGATAACTGAAATGAATGCATTGAATGGTTAGAATGGAGATTTATGGGAAATTGCACAAGCATGCAGCAGATGTGGATAATGAAGCTTCCTGGTTAAAATTAAATTTTTGAAAAATTAACATATTTTTCAAAAGACAGGAATCTGATGGATGTCTTTACTTCTTACATGGAAATTTTCTATCCCTAGACGATAAAATTATGACATCAAATTATTTTGGAATGATTCAATTTTTCTATTTTTGTTGATCCTTAATATATTCCACTAAAAATTACTTTTCTGACTCCTGATATGGAAATAGGTAGGCTGACCACATATTTTGATGTTTTCCTCTGCTCTTCCAGATCCAATTCACAAGTCTCATCCTAAGTTCTGCCATAGAAAATCTTTGACATCTGAACCCATCAAGAGTGGATCCCAAAGATCTCCTCTTATCCTGACTCTTTCATAGGATAAGGATTATCCCAAACCCCAACTTCAAGTGGCCCTCCTTTGTAAACCACAGATCACTCAGGCCTGGTGAAAGTAAGCTAACTATAGATTTTTGGCTCACTCTCCATTCCTTGGAGACCCATCCTCAAGTATTAACACCTTCTCTGCATCAAAACACCTACATCAGCTACTTCCATATCTAGTGGATCTCAGAGACCCTCCCTAAAACAAATCAATGCCTTATTCCACACCTCATCCTCATCAAGCATTTCCCAATTACCCACAGGCAAAGCTGGGCATGGAAAAAGCAGGCTCAATGCAAAGCTTTACATCTCCATTTGTTCCTAGAAGTGCAGTCTCCTAGTTTCATCCTCATCTCTATGCAGAAAACCTGCTAGAGGTTCTCTCCCAAAATTCCTCTATATAATGTGTATAAAAAGGTCTTATGCTCAAAAGTTCTTTCTCCCTACTCATTGCTTTCCCCTCACTTCTGAATCAAGAAGACACTCCATAGGAACCCACATGTCACTCTGACCAGGAAAGGAAACTTCAGATCTTCACCTTTACCTGCATCATACCAACTCTGATCATTCAGTTTTATCCAAAACCTTATATCAAAATTTTGCTATGGCCTATCCTCACTCAGTGCCCCCATTTCCAGGTGATTATCTATGCAGTTGCTGTGAAAAATAGCTTTCTTCCATTCTGGGGTCCTTCTTATTCTCCACTCATAGGCCATCACCTTTACTAAGTGCTATGGAATATTCCTGTATACTGTGTAAATTATGCTCTGATTGGTTTAATAAAAAAAAGTTGACTGACCAATAACCAAGCAGTATAAGGTTAGGAAGTAAAACCAAATTATGGAGGAGAAAAAGAAGGGCCGAGAGGGAGTAAGCCACTGCCAAAGCAAGATATTATAGGCAGATAAAACCACAGGACATGTGGCAATACATAGATTAATAAAATGTGTTAATTTAAATGTCAGAGCTAGTTAGTAACAAGCCTGAGCTATTGGATTAGAATTTTGGAATTATCATAAGTTTCTGAGTGGTAATTTGAGAACTGGGAGGTGGGAGAGAAATGTCCATTTACATAGGGCACCCACGATTGGGCACATATATCTATGTAAAATGTGAGAGAGCTTAAAAATATTTCTAGACACACAAAAATGGAGCCAAGAACAGCTTCATAGTTCATGACTCTCATGTGAACCACTGTACAGAGACACATCCTCTGGCTGTGACATGTGGGCTTGATCTGTAGCAGGAAAAGTTCTCACATTCTCACACAGGATGACTTACAGAGTGGCATTTTCCAGCTACATATTAGTTAGCAGATTTAGGGGTTTTGCTCATAAAGACAGAAAGGGTTAGAGAAACACAGTAAGAACAAATTCAGACAAAAAGGTTTATAAGTGGATTGAAGTGTGTTTGAAAAATGTGTATAGGCTTGGAAGAAGAAGAGAAAGGATAGAAATAGTCATATATTAAAAATGATTTTAAAATAATTAAGTAAAATTCTTAAAATTAATTAGAGTAATAAAATTATGATAAGCCATATATAGATAAAAAACAGAGAGTCTAAATTCTATATTATGTTCCATACTGTGTTTAGATTTTTTGACTGTTAATGAGTGAATGACAACTTCTGTAAGGCATTTGATTTTGGAAGCTATTAAATTAAACCAACCTATATATTTTAAAATTATCTTGACTTCAAAATTTAAGTCAAAAGATATGATAGTTGTGGGAAAGTTTATGCTTTTGTTTTCACAGAAAAATGAAATTCATCCATTTTGATTCATGGATTCATTCCAGGAAAATCAGGTTTGTTTGAGGAAGAACACCTAAAATCCTGAATACAGATATGAGAAAATAAACCTAAATTAAATACAAGAAATATGATGTATGTTTTACCTGTTCAAACATAAATCCAAAAAATATTTTTGGCTAGCCTGTGTACAATGCAAAGTTTGTATTTTTTAATACAGGTGTATGTGTTACCTTTAAAAGATTACACATTTTCAGAACAAGGTGACAAATCACCAATAAAAATGTTCTAGATGATCCAACCACCAAAATAGCTTTACGATTGCTGGCTTAGATGATCCAGCCTCACAAACACTCCAGCCAAAACTTAACTATTATCCTGATTTTCTCAGAGTCCCTGAAAGATTATCAGTACCCACCGATCAGCAGGAATTAGTCTAGAAAATTACACCTACATTACCAAAATATTGGTTATAAATGTTTGTTTTCATTTAAGGAGAGTTGTTTACAAATTTATATTGGTCATAATCAATTTCTTTCTAAAGAAGAAAGGGTATATGATACAGAAATTATGGGCAAAAGGTTTAATTATTATGGGGAAAAAAGTAGATTTTGGAATCTTCTTTAATCCCTCCAAAACAGTTGTTAATCTCTAAATATTAAACATTGGAATGAATTTTACTTTATTTATACCAAATTATAGTTAATCTTGTTATAATGTATTATATACTTGCTTAAGGTATTTCTTATGCAACTCAATTATAAATATAATATACAATTATGAAATACAGATCAATAGTCATCTATAATAGTCAAATTAAAAGTCTTGTTAGTTAGGTGTTCTAGGTATACAAACATATATTATAAATAGATAGATAATCTTCAAAAAGTTCAAACAACTATAAAATAAGGCATTTTAAATGTTTTAACAATTTAAGCTTTTCAGGAAAGTGAGATGTGTCTGCCCTGGCAGCACCAATCAACTTCAGAAAGATGATGAATATCAAAGAAACTATGTGGAGGCTTTTTTATGAATAAAGCTAGCAATGTGGGCAAAGAAACTGCCATTGACTCAACTGTTGATAGTCACTGCAAAAACTGAAAGAGGAGACAAGTTGGGAAGTCCTTTAGATTTCTCTGCTTCACAGTAAAGTCTGGCAGATAATCTAGGCCTGTAGGTCAAAGATGAATGTCCCGTCATTGCAGAAGAAGTTTGGGTGACTTTTATGATAGCCTGATGTCCCTGTCATTAAGTAATATTTCATGCTTCTGGTGTTTGGTGGAGTTGAAGAATAAACAGATATAAATATTATAAATATAGTTTTCCTTAGTTATAATGGGAAGTAAATTAGATACAAAACTTCAGACTAAGATTAGTTAGATAATCATTTTATCTACTTTTGCCAAATGCAAATGGATTTGGAAATGGCTACTGTAATTCTTATTTAGTAACAGTTTCCATTGTATATAGCTTTATTATGTTAATGCTAAAACCTTCCTATTAATTTAGACAAAAAAAGAGGGAAATGTTGTGGAATATTCCTATACCCTGTGTAAATTATGTTCTAATTGGTTAATAAAGAAGTGTATTGACCAATACCCAGGCTGGATAAGGTTAGGTGGAGAAACTAAACTGAGGAGGGGAAGAAGAAGGGCAGAGTGGAGAGGCACATCTGAGATGCCCAAGGAGCAAGTTGCTGAAGGACAGGTAAAGCCACAGGACCTGGGACAATACAAAGATTAATAAAGATGGGTTAATTTAAATGTAAAGGTGAGAAATCAAACCAAAATAATCCAAAAGAAAAGGAGGAGGATATTTCATATTCATTAAGGGAAAAATCTACCATAATAACATTTCAATTCTTGACATCTATTCTCCAAATGCAACAGCACCCACATTTGTAAAAGACATGTGACTTACACCTAAATCAAACACTAAATCCCAAATATTAATAGTGAGAGACTTCAACAGATTATTCCTACAAGTGGATATGCCATCCAGAAATAAATAAATAAACAGGTAAATAATGGAATTATTTAAACAGATAAATAATGAAATTAATAGACATTATGGCTCAAATTGACTGGAACATATATCTAAAGGACATTTCACCCAAATACCAAAGATTATACCTATATCTCAGTACCTTGTGGAGCCTTTTCCAAAACTGATCATATACTCAGTCATAAATCAAGTCTCTATAGATTAAAAAAAATTAAAATACCCCACTATATACTATGAGACCACTGTCAGTAAAATATGCATTTCAAAAACAATGTAAACTGTTGAAAGCCTATAAAATCATAAAAACTGAAAAACTCCCAACTGAATTAACAATGGGTCAAAAAAGAAATAAAGATAACAAAGATTTTCCAGAATTCAGTGAAAATAAACCCATGACCTATTCTAACTAATGGGACACAAGTAAAGTAGTGTTAAGAGGAAGACTCATAGCACTAAGACGCTGATTGAGGAAATTAGAGAATTCTCATAGCAGAGACTTAAAAGCAAAATTAAAAGCTCTAGAACAATAAGAAACAGACACAAATAGTGTAACAGACTTCAGGAAATAATCAAATAGAGGACTGAAATCAATACACTAAAAACAAAGATCAACACAAAGAAAAATGAAACACAGAGTTGGTTCTTTGAGGAAAAACAACAAGATAGACAAACTCTTATCCAAACTTACTAAAAGGTACAGAGAGAATATCCAAATTAACAAAATCATAATTGAAAAGAGAGACATAACAACACATACCTAGGATATAAAAGAAATCATTGGGCCATTAAGTCAAAATTGTCTACACCACAAACTTGGAAAATCTAAAAGAAGTGAACGATGTTTGTGTTAGATATCACTTACTGAAGTTATATGAAGTTCAAAACAATTTATATAGATGAGTAATTCCCAAGGATGTAGAAGCAGTCATTAAAAGTCTCCCAACCAATAGTAGCCCAGGACTAGATGGTACATAATTTAGTACATAATTCTACCAGACGTTCAAAGAAGAGCTAATACCAATTCTCCTCAAATTATTCCACCAAATAGAAATAGATGGATTGAAAGCCCAATATGGCCAGCTTTGGCAAGCATTAAAGTAAGCCTAGGAACTGTAGCCATGCAGTTGGGTTCTCCAGAAGGTAATGTATGGTAACTGCTTTTTCAAGTATGTTTGTGAATGTGTCACCCAGACACCTTGGAGATTAAAGATAACCCTGAAGGTCATTGTCCTCCATTTTTTAACAGTAGCATACCAGCTAAGCCTTTTCATTTTCACAATCCTCTTCAAGCTGGTCTAGTACCTATGTTTCAAGAGTGGCTCCGTGCAACGTTTATTGGCCTCCTGAAATTCATTTAGGCCCCCTTTGAAAATATCTTAAAATTTATGAGCCTGAATGTAGCCATTATAAGACCATTAGTTATGTTCCTTATAAGCTGCCTGTTTTTTTTCTTTATGGTTCTTAGTTGTTCTTTTGCAGAGCTGCCAGCTTATGTCCTGCTGGAATCAAGAAAAATGAACATTGGCGGTTTGTGTTCTTGGAGTTGTATTCATGCCAGTGGATGTCCACACGCTCCAGAAGAGAATTTGGCATTGCTGCTGCTGTTGTTGCTGTTATAGCAGTGGTTTCCATCGCTGCTATTGTTTCTGGGATTACCATTTCATAATTGCTTACTACAGCTAGGCAGTGGAGACCCTGGCAGCAAAAGTAGCTACTACAGTTAGTGAATCTTTCATTCTATTGGACATGATAAATTTAATTCAATAGTTATATACATTCCAATTGGCTTTAAAAATTATAAATATATAAACTCAAGTTCGATTTGCTTTTGGGATACCATCTTACAAGGACTCCAATTTGCAGTAAGGCTCGTTAAGGAATGGAATGGCTCAGTTGCCTTTAGCCTACTGGCTATGGGTGGGTTAGGATTTCTGTTGGTCTTTTCCATGTCAAAAACACAGATTGCAAGCCCAGCACCACTTTGAGATCTGTGGCAGCAGTTAACTCTGCATCTCACACACAATTGAGCCTGCATGATAATGAGTATTCAGAGATGAGTAATGCCTGGGGGTGGTTCACCAACCTAAGACAGAGTGCCTGTGTGGCCTGGGCAGGCATGTTTATGATGGGTAAGGTGACCTGCTCATGTCATACACAACCTAAGTCAGAAGCTCATTTTTTAGTAAAAGAGGGGCCTGTAGGGCAGTTTTGGGTAACTGTTGCCTTGCTTGCTGACCTTGACCTTGATATCCTTCCTATGCTAATTCCCTACTGGGTTCCACCCTCCTGAATGCTTAAGGGAAGATCCTTGTCTATGTATCCTGAATAATGGGCATTAACAGGTTAGATGCAAGATTGTAAAACATCAGTAGCGAACTTCTGCCCACTGGGGTTCTCCCATTTTGCTGTAAGCCTGTATTTAAGACCTTCTCCCTCCTTCAATAAATGACATTCAGCATTAAATAAATAAATAAAATAAAAAGAAATAGATGGAATATTGCCAAATTATTTATAATGCTACAGTTACCCTTATAGCTGAACCACACAAAAAATAAACAAAAATAGAATTACAGACCAATTTCCCTCATGAACATACATGAAAAATACTCAATAAAATCCTCACAAACTGAATCCAAGAAAACAAAAAGATCATCCACCCTGATTAGGTGGACTTCATGCCAGAGATGCAAGGATTATTCAATATATGTTAATTTAATTTAATCCAGCATGTAGACAAACTGAAAGAAAAACACCACACAATCACCCTGTTAGATGGAAAAACAAAATCCTTTGACAAACAGGAACACCCCTTTGTGATAAATACCTTGGGGAGATCAGAGATATTGGGACATACCTAAACATACTAAAGGCAATATATTGCAACCAATAGCCAAATTAAATTAAATCAAATTAAATGGAGAGAAAGTCAAAGCAATTATACAAAAATTAGGAACATGACAAGGCTTTCAACATCTATTTAGCATAGTACTTGAAGTGTTATCTTGCAGAATATGAAAACTGATGGAGAATAATGGGAAACAAATTGCAGGTGATACAATAACATACTTAATTTACCCCAATAATTCTACCAAGGAACTCCAAAACTGATAAATATCTTAAGTGAAGTGTTTGGATACAAAATTAACTAAAAAAATTCAGTATTACTCTCTATATAAATGATAATTGGGGTGAGAAAGAAATCAGAGAAACAACACCCTACTCTATAGCCACAAATAATATAAAGATTTTGGTGTAACTCTAAGAAAGTAATTTAAAAACCTGCATGATAACAACATAAAGACTCTGAAGAAAGAAATTGGAGAAGATATTAAAAGATGGAAATGTCTCCTACATTCATTGATCATCAGGATTAGCAAATTAAACTGTACAACTTATCAAAAACAATCTACGGGCTGGAGAGATGGCTCAGAAGTTAAGAGCACTGGCCATTCTTCCAGAGGTTGCTCACAACCATCTATAATGAGATCTGGTGCCCTCTTCTGGCATGTAGACAGAACACTGTATGTGTAATAAATGAAAAGCAAATGTTTTTTTTTAAAGCAATCTAAAAATTCAATGCAATACCTATCAAAATTCCAACACAATTCTCTACAGAAGTTGAAATAAAAACAATACTCAACATTGTATGGAAAAATAAAGCAGAATAGCTAAAACAATCCTGGACAAGAAAGTAACTTCTAGAGATATCACTGTCCCCGAATAAAGCTGTACCACAAAGCAATAGTCATAAACCTCACATATTATTGGCATTAAAAGCATAAAACTTGTTCATTGGAATAAGATCAAGAAGCCAGAGGTAAATACATACACCTGTGAACATTTGATTTTTGCCAAAAAAAACACCAAAAAACAAAAAACAAATCATACCATGGAAAAACCAACATTTTCAACAAATGGCATTGGTAAAACTGAATGTTCACATGTATAGGAATGTAAATAAATCCATATCTATCATTGTACAAAAACAAATCCAAGAGGAACAAAGACCTCAACACAAATCCAGATACACTTAACATGATAAAAGAGCCAGGCGGTGGTGGCACACACCTTTAATCCCAGCACTCGGGAGGCAGAGCCAGATGGATCTCTGTGAGTTCGAGGCCAGCCTGGGCTACAGAGTGAGTTCCAGGAAAGGCGCAAAACTACACAGAGAAACCCTGTTTCGAAAAACCAAAAAAAAAAAAAAAGAAAAGAAAAGAGAAAGTGGGATATAGCCTTGTAGACATTGGAACTAGAGACAAATTCCTGAGCAAGTCATTAATTGAGCAGGTATAAAAACTGCCAATTAACAAATGGGGTCTCATAAAACTAAAAAGTTTGTGTAGAGCAAAGGAAACTATCAATAGGACAAAAGGCAACTCACAGAATTGGGAAAGACTTTTACCTATTCTTCATCTGACGTAAGTGTGATACCTAAAACATATAAAGAACACAAGAAACTAGATACCAATAAAATTAATAATCCAATTTAAAAATAAAGTACAGATCTGAACAGAGAATTCTCAACAGAGGAGTATCAAATGACTGAGAAACAGTAAAAGAATTATTTGAACCCTTAGCTATCAGAGAAAAGCAATTAAAAAAATCACTAAGATTTTATCTTAAATTGGTCAGAATGGCTAAGATCAAAATCACCATTGACAAATTATGACAGATAGCACATAGAGCAAGGGGAATGCTCCTCCACTGCTGGTGGGAGTAAAAACTTATACATCCACTTTGGAAATAAATATGGCAGTTTCTAAGAAATTTGGGAATCGATCTACCTCAAGACTCAGTTATATCATACCACTCCTGGGCTTATGCCCAAAGAACAATCCATACCACAGGACCATTGTTCTACTATGTGTATGGAAGCTTTATTTGTAATAGAAACTGTAAATAACCTCAATTGAAAAATGGTTATAGAAAATGTGGTATATTTACATAATGGAATATTACTCAGCTGTTTAAAACAATGGTATTATTAAATATGAATTGGTTGAAGTAGAAAGATAATCCTGGGTAAGGTAATCCAGACCCAGAAATACAAGAATGGTATGTACTCAATCATATGTGACTAATACGTAGAAAGTGAAGGAGAACCAAGCTACAACCCTACAACCCACAGAACAGAGAAGTTAAATACCTAGGGATGCTCAAGGGGGTATGCATGAATCTCACTGTGAAGAAGTAAAATGGAGATTGATAGTGTATGAGGAAAAACATAGAAGGGAGAATGGAGATGGGAACAGGAGGGATCATGTTTGTGAAGGATGGGTTGAGAAAGAATTAAGAGAGACACTGGGATCTAGGGGCATCTCGGGGATGAGATGGAAACCTAGAGCAATGGAAACATTCATGAATCTATGAGGTTGACGCATTAACACATAACATGGCAATTGTTCTGGCCATCTCCTGTAACCAGGCAAAATGTCCAGTGGAAGGCCTGGTCCACCAACCTAGCCACAAAGCCTTCTACTTACAATCTGTCTTGCCAACATTGACTTAGGTAAAGGTGTGGCAGAAATTGTGAGAGTGAAAAACTAATGACTGGCACAGGTGCCAACCTGTATCTTGAGAGGGGCTCCCCTCTGAGGATCAGGATCCAGAGGCAGTTTAACCCAGAGGCTTAGAATAGAACCAAATATGAATGGAAAAATTGTCAATGAAATGATTCCTAATGATATCCTTCTTTTCTAAAAGATTGAAGTCTAGTGTAACTGTCATCATAGAGGCTTCATAACAAAGCAACTCATGGAAAAATATGCAGAGAATTACCCTACAGCCAAACATTAAGTGGAGCTCACAATATCCTACAGAAGAGGGCAAGGCTGTATTTTAGGTCCCAGTGATACCAAACACACCAAAAGAAAACCCACAGACTAAACTAACCTGTGCTCATAGGGGCCCACAGTGACTGAACCAAAGGGCCTGCATGAGACGGAGATAGGTGCTGTGCATATATATTGCAGTTGTGTAACTTAGTGTTCATGTGAGACTCCTAATAATGAGAGCAGGGGAAGTCTCTGACTCTTTTGCTTCCTTTCAACAACCGTTTCTGATACCAGATTACATCATTGAATCTTAAAGATAGAGGAAGAGACTAGTCACCCTGGTATTTGATGTACCATGGCAGGCTGATATCATTGGGAGGCCCAGCTGTATTGAAGAGTAACAGTGGAGGGGAATGAAGTGGATGGGGGATAGTGGTGGAAGCAGAAAGAGGGAAGTGAGGGAAATTTTGGTTTGGATAAAAATAAATAAATAAATAAATAAATAAATAAATAAATAAATAAATGAAGCAAAAAAAATCAGGAACATAATTCACTAACCTAAAGAAGGAGGACATCAAATTTAAAATAAATTGCAAAACACAAAATAGACTATAACAGGAAAGAAAGGCCCTACAGTCTATAATTATAATGAAAAATACTAAGCATAGAGAACACATTATGGGTGGATTAGCAAGGCTTGAAATGGATGATTAAATGGGGAGCAGGAAAGGAACTTAAGGGAGGGAGGGAATATGAGGAGTGAAAACAAAAATTAAGGAATATTTGAGCAAATATATGGAAATCTAGTACAATAAAAACTTTTTAAAATATATACACATGTGATGACAATATAAATAATATTATCAATTAATGGGAGAAATAGTGTTCGGTGACAGTCTCTTGTCACCGAAGGAAGCTTCCATTTCTCATATCAGGTTACATCTAATTGAGTTCTTGGCCAAAGCGACTCCATGGGAACCCCTAACACAGGCCATTGCTAATACTATAGGTTGCTCTCCACAAACTGACAGCAAGGCACCATTGCTGTAGACAGCACCTTTATCACTCATCAAACATGGATATGCTGGTGAATACATACAGCTTTCAGCTCCGCATTCCATCATCTTTGTTAAAAGAAAGTACTATGCATACTATCAAAAGAGAAATGCAAACATGAAGCCTGCCACAAACCCTCTGATCTACATTTGTGTCCTACCTGAGAGATATGCTACAATAATGGTAGCACAAAGCTCGTGGGAGGAAATAACCAATAATTTATTATACTTAAATCCCACTCCAAGAGATGGAACTCATACCTGATACTGCTCTGGTGACCAGAGACTAGATACCCTGGGAACCTAGGGTAAAAGTAATTAATACTGGTCTAAACAATTTAGTGACAAAATGACTCCTAATGATATTCTACTATTCTCTGGTTTGTGCCTTGTTCATCCATCATTGGAGAGGCTTGCTCCTGAATTTGGCAAGAACAAATAAAAAGACCCATAGACAGATATTACACAGAGTGGATACTTTTGAACAAATCAGTACTTAATGGCATATTTCCACTAAATCCCTCCCTCTGTAGCTCCAATAACTCCTCCTCAGAAGAAGAAAGTGTAAGAGCCAGAGAGGAGGGAGGACATGAGGAAAACAAGGCCCTCCACATTAGCATGGTAAAAACATGTATGAAGCCACATTCTGAAGCATGCTGCATTTTGCTCCATGTCTGCACCAGTTCTCTGCTCTATTTTAGAGTTTCTAGTTTCATGATTTTGGGGGGGGGGGGTTCCCAAGTGTTCAAACATATGGGTCTCTGATTTTTGTGCCATTTCTTGTGATGCTTTTGTTCTGTTGAATTGTCTTGTCTAACTCTAAGATGATAGTATTATTTCATCATATTGTATTTTACTTTGGTACCCTTTTATAAAGGAATGAATGAATGAATGAATGAATGATATTCAGTCCACTAGGATAAAGGTTTACACCTTAACTGTCATTTGCACCTGCTGGGAGAGGGAATGTCTGCAGGGAGCCGGGACAATCGCCATTATAAGATCGAGCTGACTTCTTTGCATTCTGAAGATTTATTACTTCTAAGACAATGCTTTCGACGAAATATGCGCCTCTGCTTTGCACATGCGCAAGCTATATATTGGTCCCCCACCAATCCTATGGTGCCTGGTGGCAAGCTAAGTTCAGCCAGCGATTCGCGCCTCTTTTCCCTATATAAAGCAGCCGCTTTTACTGCTCCCTCCCCTCGCTTCCAGCTCTCCCTCAACCAAAGGCTCTCCAATAAAAGTGTGATCCGAGAAGAATCTTTGTGTGGTGGTCGTTCTTCCTTGCTGGTCGAGAGGAGCGCACCGCAAATATCAGGTTTCTCCAGTGCAGTGACCCTGTATGTATTTGCTACTCCAGAGCAGTCTTCATGTTCAGGAGTAATTGACCGACGTATACTAGACACACCAGTTTTGTATGTGTTTGGGGGATGCTTTCATTTGGTTACAGTTGGTGTTTTTATTTTTCATTATTACTAGAAATTTTCTATTCATTTTACATACCAATCACAGATCCCCTTTCCTTCCTTCCTCTGACCCTCTAGCCTCCCCTCTCTAAACCCCATTCCCAACTCCTTCAAGGCAAGGTCTCCCATGTGGTGTCAGCAGAGTCAGTTGAGGCAGGTCTAAGCTCCTACTCCTGCACCAAGACTGTGTAAGTTGTCCCACCATAGGCAATGGGCTCTAAAAAGCTTACTCATGCACAAGGGATGGATCCTGATCACACTAACAGGGGCCCATTAAGCAGCAAACTACACAAATGTCTTGCCTATACAAAGGGCCTAGTCCAGTCTCATGGTGCTTTTCTCTTTTGGTATTGTTTTCATTTGGGGACTTTTTTAAACAAAGAATTTAGATTTGGGTGGGTGAAGAAAGGGAAATAATTCTGAAGGAATTGTGGGAGGGAAAGAATATGATCAAAAATATATTTAAATTGCCAGGCGTGGTGGCACACAACTTTATTCCCATATATATATGTGTGTGTGTGTGTGTGTGTGTGTATGTAATTTACAAATTTTTTTAAACAATAAAAAATATAGTAGGGAAATCAAAACAAAAAGTTACAACTAACACCTGCCTTTGTTGTCACCAGATCTACTTCTATAAGGTAAACAGTGGCTTTAAGACTCCTTCTCCTCCTTAACTAAATTTTTGAAGAATTCTAAGGTGAGAAATTGTTTTTTTTTCTGACAGACTGTTTGCTCAGTGCTTTTTTTTTTGCTCAGTAAAAATTACAATTGATATCTTTATCTGTGATATGTAAATGTGTAAATGATGGTTACCTTTCACATATAACTTCCAAACTACTTAAATTTTTGGGTTGTTGATCAAATGAGAATACTGTTTTGATTATATGTTTGGTTTCATTATTACGTGCCCATCATTAGAGGGAGAATTTTTTATTAACGGAACATAAAATACACAAATGAACTTCAAAATTAGTTCCCTTAATGGTCTTTTGAAATAATGTCTCTTGTAGCCAAGGTTGGCCTCACACACATCAGACAACCAAGGATTACCTAAAGCTCTATCTTGCAATGCATGGTTTAGAGTTGTGACACTCTTCCAAGATATGTTTTTTTTATTTTTTAAAATAAGAGATATTTAAGACAGATACATAGTATTAAATATATTTATAACATTCAGCATTTCATTTCAATGAAATTAAATCTGCAAAATCCTATAAGGTTAGGGGCTATCTGATTATTTAGATAGATTGCATTACTTAATGTTAAAACACTTTTAGATATTATCTTCTAAAACTTTTGAAATTTCTAGCGTGTTCTAGCTAACCATGCAGAACCCTCTGTACTGCAGAGCACAGGACACCAACCTCCCTGACAGATTGCATGTTTTTGCCCTCTTGTTTTCATCAAAGGGAGACGGCATTCATTTGGACCCACCAGTGGAATGACACTGTTTACCCTTTCTCCATTGATCACTGGGTTATTAGCTGTATCGAATGTGGTGTACAGACAAAATTGGAAAACCAGTAGAACAAGTTTGATCTACCACACCCTACTTCAGGGTCAAGTACGATGGACAAAGAGGCTGAAGAGGAAACACCAGATGTAGGCTAATAAAAGACATGGGGTGTAATCTCATAATTAGTGACTTTTCATGCGCCTACCACTGATAGAGTAGGTGGAATGGGAATACTGAGGAATGTGTGGTGCTGTATGGGCTGAAAGGCTAATGGATTGTATGATAGCTGTAAGAATAACAGTTACCTTTTTCATGTCTTCATAGCTCAGTACCAGGAAGTTGTCCCTTTCTCTCATAGACAACCAGTCACGGGTGTGCTCAAACCATGATCCATATACTACTGTGGGAATGGAGAAGGGAAGTGTTGATTACAAATAATCAGACTGAGGTCTGCCTTATATTCTTCTCTTCTCTGCAAATGAGAGGCAGCTTTACAAAAATCCAATATTTACATAATTCAATGTGATATTTTGCCTGTGGCCATGTCATAGAATCAGCAGCTGGCAATTGAAGTGTAGGTGGTTTGTTTACCAGGAAGCAAAGCTCAGATGAGTGAGTCTTAGATAAGCAAGACCTTGATGGCTTTGGCCCCAGAATGTCTCTTGCCACTGCTGCTGTGCTGTTACATGTTTACCATTGATATTTTCCTCTGCTTTTTCATGGTATGAATGGGTGTGGGGAAATCCCCACTGCCCTTAATTTATTATGACTATCCAATGGAAATATCCCATTCTCCTGGGCATTTCTATCAGTGGATTATTATAAAGATGATTTCCTCCTAAGCTATTCTATTTAAAGCAAAGATTTTATACAAAATAATAGTATAAGTTTAAATGGAATTTTGATTATTGGGGGTCTTTAATATAGTAACTGATTGTGATAGAGGTTAGCTTAGTAGAAACTCTAATAAAGTCAAAAGCAAAATATGGTGTTTCCCTGCCCCTGACAAATCAGGGCCTGCAAAGGATAGAAAATAAGAACAAGGGAATGTCACACAGTTAGTTTTTCTTGAGTATCCATAATGACTGTGGCTTAGGTTAATGATTAAATAAAATAATTCTTTTGTAGAATTTATTTTAAGGTGTGTTACCTTTGCTTATGTTGCACTTGTTTAACTCTGTGAAGTTGTGTTATGGTACCTGTCTAAACAGCTGATGGTCTAATAAAGATCTGAAGGCCAATCGTGAGGCAGAAGAACAAACAGAAGGGGCTGGCTGGCAGGCAGAGAATATATTGAAGAATACTGGGAGTAAAAAGACCGAGAAATGAGAAAGAAGAAGAGGAACATTGGGGTCAACCACCCAGATACACAGCCAGTCCCAGTAGGAGTAAGAGTAAGATTTATAGGTGTAAGAGAATGGGAAAATCCCAGAGGCAAAAGGTAAATGGAATAATTTAAGTTAAGAAATGCTGGCAAGAAACAAGTCAAATTTAGGCCGGGTATTTACAAGTAAGCAAAAGCCTCCTTATGTAATTTATTTTGGAGCTGGGTATTAGACCACCCAAAAGAGTGAAAAATAAACAACAACATAGTTGTGTCCCAGAAGTTAAGCTAGCTCAAATTCTTTTAATCTTAATGTTGAGATATGTGTTCATTGACTTAAGTGATTATCATAGCTAAAACAAAGCTTCCACTATGACTTACAGATAGGATAAGATATTTTAATTAATAACTTTGATATGAAAAACCTGAAGCAAACATATAAAATTTAGAAAAAAACATAGTTGTGTGAGGGACACATTGAGGTCAAAAAACAAGACCAAAGCAGCTTGGCTATTATTATCAGATTGCTCATTCTAGTTGGGATGGCTTGGTAATTAAAGATGAAGATTAATACCTTAATTCTTTAAATCCTGATAATTAATTCAAAGATGGTGATTAATAAATGCCCATTTCTGCCATCTGCTTCCTAATACAAAAAAAAGTTATTGATGAATGAAAATACATTCTGAGTATTTAAAAGACAGAAGACTGATTGTTTTTTTTATATAATAATTCGGATTGTGATTTTTTTCAAGATTCTTTATAAGATTACCATTTGAGATAAGTAATGAAATGAGTGACCCTTCCCTTGTAACCACAAAATCCAGCTTGCCAGTAAAAGACTGGCTGAGAAATATATCTTACTTGCTTTTATTCTGTTAATCTATACCAAGCTGCTTGGATATGAATGTATGAGAGTTCTTGAGATAATTTGTTTTTCATCTACAATATGTAGGATGTTTAATCATTTAAGGGAAATTGGAAATCATGATTTCTAACTGTATTCATTGTAATTATTTACTTGAAAAATAGAATGAAATCACATTGCAATTTTTTTTTATTTTATATTTTATATAAAATTTTAAATTTTATAATTTTTATATTGTCTGAGAAATTTTGTTCAGATACATAAGCAGTAAGGGAAAAATGAAGAACAAAAAGAAAATGATGGAGAAATACAAATGTTTGTGTATGTTTCTTCCTTTTTTCTGTCCCAAGAGAATTATATTTAGTCCTCTCTCTGTCCCCAGTGAATTAGGTTTTACTCCTTCAGATAGAAAATTCAAGTTAAGTGATTAGTTTGCTGACTCCATGGCTTTCCACTCATTCCTTGAGTTCCTGAAAGCTGGTCTTCATGGCAATGTTAACATCTCTCTCTCTCTCTCTCTCTCTCTCTCTCTCTCTCTCTCTCTCTCTCTCTCTCTCTCACACACACACACACACACACACACACACAGTAAATAAGAAGATAAAATTTAGTTCATTAGTAAACTCATCACATTACAGATTTATTTCTGATGCCATGAAGAGACATCCAAAAGGTAAGTAGCAGTGACAAAGGCATGAGTTGGTAAAATGTGATCAAAACAAAACAGGAAGCCAGAGGGTTCTGAGCATGTCCACGTTGGGACTTTTTATTGCCATCATGTCTGGCAAGCTCTATTAACCCCTTTTGAAGGAGATCTCTTCCCACTAACACCTACCTCTAAGGTTCTACAACTTGTGGATAGTGACTCTTTAAGACCAGACACTCTAGAACACAGACAACTAGAGTCATTCAAGTCATAGCCTTCCACATTCAAACCAGTGCTTCATTTACATTCCTAGTACTACTGATGTGTTTTCAATAGTCAGAGTGTCCTAAGTGTTCCTGGTCTAGTTATGTAGTCTCTTCATGTCTCACCCTCCATTGAGGACTTGCATTGTTCCCCATTATATGAAGAACCAACTGAATCAAATAAAGCCAGTGTCAGAGCAGTAGGATACATGAATTCAATGAATCTAAGATTTTGTTGAAACCTGATGGTGGTAAATGATCTACAGAGAAAGTGTAGAGATAAAGTGAATTGCATAACATATGAGACAATTAAGTCCCTCAAAGAGACTGAAAGCTAGGCTCAGGTGATGGCTCAATGGAAAGCATTTGCCTTGTATATAAGAAGACCCAGGTTTGAATCCTCAAAAACCATTCAAATATGGTGATGCAGCGTCATTTTGTTAACCTAGTATCTTTCCTGTGAATGGGAGTTGAGGACAGGATAATGCCCATAAGCATGAGACCTGCTAATTTCCACACACAGGAATGAACATAAAGAAGGAGATTGTCTCAAACAAGGTAGACATAAAGGTTCAGAAGATAGAAACAAAAGACCAGGGGTTCAATGTCATCTTCAATTACAGAATGAATTTCTGGTCAACGTGGGATACAACAGATCCTGTCTCAAAAAAAAAAGCCAAAAGAATGTTGGAGAGGGCACCAAAAACAAGCCAATGATAGAAATTGATAATAATTAACAGAAGCTCTGCTTTGGAAGTTGTTTTAAAAGGTATTTGTTTGGGGTCATGAATTGCAAAGGGTATGACAACAAGACAATCATGGTATGTAAACAAGGATGGCCTTGAATTTTTTATCTACTCATCTCCACCCAATTAGTACTTTGATTGAGGGTTATATCATCCTACTCAGCCTGTAAATTTATTAGCTGTCACACTTTAATTGATAGATACCAAATTATGAGTCCTTGTGACTATATCCAACAACAACAACCACAATCACAAAATTTGAGTGTTATTGGGGAGTAATATTCAATAACCAGACAAGTAAGTACTTGCCACCTGGACAAGTTTCCAAGGAAGACAGAAAGCTCCAATAACAAATATGTGAAGCATGGTATCTCATATGGTGATAGAAAGGGAGATTACCATCAATAAAGAAGCCTGATGAGTGAAATCAAATGAAGGTAGGAAGCAAGGTTATTTGATATCATTAGTAATCACATTAATATCCAGATTGAGGGAAATAAGTCATCTGGTAGAAAGAGAGGGTGCGATGAAGAGGAGAAGGAGTAGGAAAAGGAAACGAGAGGAGGGATTTTAAACATGATATTTGGAGAATATACAAATCTCTAGAAACTTGTTAAAGAAATACATTTTAAATGTTTTATCATATTTTCATTTTTGTATGTTTGTGTGTTTTTATGTGAATACAAGTGTGTGGGGGGGTGGGTGTGTGCCTACAGAGGTGAGAGTGTCAGTTTTCCCTGAATCTTAAGTTATAGAAAGTAGTGAGCCCCTCTGTAAGGGTACTGGGAAACAAACCACTCTCTTCTAAAAAGTATCAAGTGCTTTTGGCCAGAGCCATCTCTCAAACTCCTATGATGACATCATTTTAAAGAATAAATCATAGTACACAATAGAAAGTATGAAGTAGCACAAAAAGATCTACACAAAAAATAAATTGTAAATGAATTAAATAGTTATACAAAATAGAATGGTAGAGTAATGGGATGACAATGGGTAAAATGCTTATCATGTAAACCTCAGTCTCTGTAAGACGTAGAGATTAGAAATAGACAACTGGCTCCACAAAGTTTTTCTCATGTTCCTCAAATGTTCTGTGAGATGTGAGCACCCACAAGACACTTATGCATATATATACACCAGATCACAATGAATAATACAATTTTAAAAGAAAAATATATAACAGTGTGAAGGCAAGTTGAAAGATGCGGGACAATCCAATAAGAACAAAGATAACATAACAAGAAGATATGAGTGGGAATTCTATGATGTCTGTCACTCTATGAAAACAACAAATCTGAGGTTCATAGGCATAGAAAACATTTTAAAATTATTTCCCATAGTTACAGAGAGAGACGTTACATTACAATGTTCTACTGTTAACTTGACACAACCTATAACTGCCTTGGAACAGATTTTTAATGAGGAAGTATCTAGATCACATAAGCCTGTGGGTATATCAATGAAAGAATGTCCTGATTATTAACGGATGATGTAAAAGGTGAAGGATGTTGTGGGCAGCACCATTCTCTACTCATGTGGGTTCAGGGAAACATAAGGTAAGAGAACATTAACTGAAGGCAAGAAAGCAAGAACAAACATATCTCTCTACTGTTGTCTTTGAACACACTGCATTAACTTCCTGCCTAGGTTTCTCATCAAAATTAAACTGTAACTTGGAATTGTGAAGAAAATTAACCCTTTTTTCTCTAGCTTGATTTTTGTTAGAATGGATGCCAGATAAGATACAGAAGGAATTTAGAACATCATATAGACAAGACCAGAAAATAAATGTACCTCATAAAATTATAATCAAACAAAGAAAGTCTGCCATGGATATTACTCTGTATAAATAAAATGCTGATTGGCCAGTATCCAGGCAGGAAGTATAGGTGGGAGGAGCAGAGAAGAGAATTCTGGGAAGTGGAATGCTGAGGCAAAGAGATGCTGCCAGCCACCACCATGAAAAGCAACATGTTAAGATTCCAGTAAGTCACGAGCCACATGGCAACTTATAGATTAATGGAAATGTGATAATTCAAGATATAAGAACAAGATAACAAGAAGCCTGCCATGGCCATACAGTTTATAAATAATATAAGTCTCTGTGTGTTTACTTTGTTAGGTCTGAGTGCCTGTGGGACTGGCGGGTGAGAGAGATTTGTCCTGACTGTGGGCCAGGCAGGACCAGAAAAAACTCTAGCTATAAAAGTCCATTGAAATTGGCAAGAGAGAAACACCAAGTCTAATGTAAAAGAAAGTCTGTCAGAATAACAGATTTTTCAACTGTGATTTTAAAATGCAGGATGGCCTGGAAAACTATATTTTAAGTTCTAAAGACAACCAATGACAACTCAGACTACTATATTCATCCCATCATAACTGTGTCTCATAAATGAAGGAAAAAATTTATATGCTAAAAGTATTCAAAATGAATTTATGACCATCAACACAGTTCTACAAAATATGCTTTTCCACTAAAGAGGAAAAAAAATGTATCCATAAGGCTGCAACAAACAGAAGTTTACTTCTGTAGTCAAGTTGACTCAACCTAGAATTATCTGAGAGAGTCACATTTAAGAGTTAGAACAGATCAGATAGGCTGGTGACAAAGTATTTATGCTGTTGTCTTGATTGATGATTGGTGTGTTAGGGCCCACAGCATAGGTAGCTGGGGCTGGATTGTATGAGGAACACAACTGATCACAAGACACTGAAAGAAGTTAACATGCAGATTAGTAAAATGGTTTCTGCTTCAGTTCCTTCTGGAGATACAGCTCTGACTTCTCCCATAGACATATTGTGACCTGAAAGTTAAAGCCAGATAAACAATTTCTTCTCATACATTGTTTCCTGCTAGAGTATTTTTATCACAGAGACCACAAAGCAAGCTAGATCAAGAGGTAAACAAGAAATCAGTTCAATCACCTTGGTAAAATTATCAAAATGAGAGGAATCAACAGACACCTTTCAGTAGTACATAATACTAATTTGCCAATTACTTAATCAAAAGACACAGTGTAGGACATTGGAGTAAATAACTAGGAAGTTTATATTTGCTATATCTCATCATATAAGACAGATATAACCTTACAATGATATGGTGAAAAAAGGTGTTCTGGGAAAATGGAGCTAGAAAACAAGCATATGTTGCTGAACTAATCTGGCATAATAGACTTGAAACCCAATCTATTGAGCAATGATAAACATTACTTCCTACTGCTTAAAGGATCAATTCATAATGAGAAATTTACAGTTACAAACACAGGTTCACCCAGCTTTGCACAGAAAAAAACTACTAGATGTAAAGCCAAAAGGATCACAGTACTTTCATTTTCAACAGTTAACACTTCATCCCAGTAGAAAATAAATAGAATTAACTGACATCACAGGAAAAATGGTCTTAAAAGACATTTATAGAATATTATATCCAAACACTGAAGAATGCACAATGAAAGTCCATGGAACTTTCTCTACAATAGATCATATACTAGGTCACAAAGAACACCTTAACAAACATAGGGTAATTAGAGTAATTCCTTATGTTCTACCCCAAAACTATAAAATGTCTAAAAGTAAATAAGAGAAACTTCAGAACATAAACAGACCCATGGATGGTAAACAACTCACAACTTAATGATGAATGAGTCCTTGATGAAATTAAGAATAGAAAGTTTCTTACAGTGAAATGAAAAATAAATTACAACATTCTTTAACCTATGGGATGCAGTGAAGACTGCCTTAAGAGGGATGTGTAAAGCTCAAATTAACCACAGTATAATGTCAAGGAGATTTCTAATAAATTAGCTAATGAATCACCTCAGGACTTTGGAAAAGAATAAATGAAACAGCAAAATTATTAGCTGGAAAGAAATCACTGACATTAAAAATATTAGTGAAATTAAAACAGTAGCAACAATAAAACAAACCTAGAGATTCAATGAACTAGAGTTTGTACCATCAAAATATTAATATTATTAAAAAAAACTTTCGATAAACTAACCAAAGGGAAAAGAAAAAGCAAAAAATAACACAGTAGGACATGAAAGTCATTATAACAAGCACCAGTGAATTCACAGAATTATTAAAGTTTACATTAAAATCATTCCACTGAACTGGAAAATCTAAAATATATGGATGAATGTCTACATAGATAAAAATTATCAAAAAAAACTAAGATGGCATTGTAAAACATTAAACAGTTAGTTATAGGGACAAGGCTCAACAGTTAAAAATATTCACTTTTCTTCAAGAGGATAAGGATTCAATTTCCAATACCCACATGATTGTTCATAATGCCATCTTCCTGTCTCTGTAGGCACAAGATACATATTCAAAAAACACACATGCATGCAACAAAACTCTTCTATACAAAACATGAAATAAATGTGAAATATAGTGAGCCCTGACCCTGCCTATTGCCTGCCACCTCTGCTGACAGGGGAAGGCACAGTAAAGACCAGGGCTGAACAACTTAGCTGCCACAGAAGCTCAGGGAACCACAGGCACAGGATCTCCTTGACTCTGAGTAGAATATCTGAGAGGAGTCTGGATGAGGGTCCAGTATTGATGGGGAAGCCAGAGGCCCTGAACCAGACCAACCATTCATTGCAATGAACATTTGAAATTAAAACTGTTTGGGTATGTCTGCCTTCAGATTCCTCAGTCCTTGGGTGGGGTTTATGGCACCACTATCTGGGTGTCTGGCCATCCCATCACCAGAGTAGGTCAGTTCCTGTCGTCTCGCGACCATTGCCAGCAGTCTTTTGAGGGGGTATCTTTGTGGATCTCCGTGGGCCTCCCTAGCTCTCTGCTTCCTCCCCTTCTCACCTTCTCATGTGGTCTTCATTTACCATGGTCTCCTATTCCTTGTTCTCCCTCTCTTTTCTTGATCCAGCTAGGATCTCCCACTCTTTCCCTCTGAGGAATCTGAAGGCAGACATCCACGGCTGGGCCCCTGGTGGAGCACTGGGAGTCTAATTAGTGAGTAAGAAGAGGGTTTATATGAGCGAGAATTGTTGAAGCCAAGGTTGGATAAAGCACCGGGACAAATAACCAAATGAATGGAAGCACAGGATCTATGAACCAAAGGCTGAGGGGCCCCCAACTGGATCAGGCCACCTGAACGGGTGAGACAGTCATTTGGCTTGATCTGTTTGGGAGGCAGCTGTGCATTGGTGCCAGGTCCTGGGCTCGTTGCATGAGTTGGCTGTTTGAATCCTGGGACTTATGCAGGGACACTTGGCTCGGTCTGGGAGGGGGGAATGGACCTGCCTGGACTGAGTCTACCAGGTCAACCCCGGTCCTCGGGGGAGACCTTGATCTGGAGGAGGTGGGAATGGGGGGTGGGCTGGGGGGAGGGGTGGGCGAGAGGGGGAGAACAGGGGATTCTGTGGCTATTATGTTGAACTGAATGGTGTTGTAAAATAATAATAATAATAATAATAATAATAATAATAAAAACAAAAAAAAAACTGTTTGGGTAAAAGAATATATGGTGTGACACACAGCAGTTCCCAATGCCATTACAATGAACAAATATGTGATGGACAGATAGGAATACAGAGCAGTGAACTGGTCCGAGTATGGTAGAATTGGAGACTTGACAGCTGTGAATGGTATGAGAGAAAATAGGTGATTGATAGCAGAGCTTGACATTACCAAGAGTGGTCAGTGAGATATTTGTTTTTTGTTTTTGTTTTTACTTTTATTTTCTTTTGAGTGGCAGGATACAAACATGGAGGGTAGATATGAAAGGACAGGGAAATGTGTGGAACTGATATGTAAGATAGGAAATTCCCAAAGAATCAATAAAAATATGTTATAAAAATATGCTAAGGCCTAAAATAACAATGATTTTGCAAAAGTAACAAAAATAATAATTGAATGGGTCATCAATAAAGAGACATGAAAGTTATAAACGAGAACTGTAGGGAATGGGGGTCACTAAATGTGAGAGGAGATCAAAGAAGGCAAAAGGTTTCAATGAGCAGAATATAATTTACGCATCTTTGAAATTTCTAAAGAACAAATTCAATAATAAATTCATACAAAAAACACAAACAATCCCAGATAATCAAAGCCACCTTGGAAAAAGATAGTACCTTATTTCAAGTTATACTACAGAGACAGAGTAATGAAAACAGCATAGAACTGACACAAGACAAACATATGGATTAACTGAATAGAAAACCAAGACATAAGTTCACACAACTGCAGGCACTGTATTTTTGACAAAATATCAAAAACATGCATTGGGCCAGGCAGCAGTGGTGCACACCTTTAATCCCAGCACTCGGAAGGCAAAGCCAGGTGGATCTCTATGAGTTCGAGGCCTACCTGATCTACAGAGCAAGATTCAGGACAGGCACTAAAACTACACAGAGAAACCCTACCTTGAAAAATCAAAAAAAAAATGCATTGGAAGAAAAATGGGATCTTCAGTACATGGTATTTTGGAAACTGGATAGTTATGTATAGAAGAATGAATTTAGATCTTAATCCTTTATCACACATACACAATACACAAATTCACACACACACACACATACACACATACACACATTCACAGCAATCATAAATGTATCGAGACCCTCAACAGAATACACAAAACTATAAAACTGCTTGAGGAAAATACAGGAAGTGCACTTTGAGAGGTAATCACAGGTAAGGACATTCTAAATGCTACTCATCTCACTCAGAAAATAAGGCCAGTACTCAACAAGTGGGATCCCATGAAATTAAAAGATTTTAATCGACCAAAAGAAATCATTAATCGTGAAGATTCAGCTAATTAATAAAATGTAAGAAAGTTTTCTGAGTTATATGCTCCCAGAAAATATGTATCTAGTATCTACAAAGAAATAACAATGATAAAATATTCAATGTGAAGAAAAAAATGGAGCAAAACCTGTGCTATGGAACTAAAAAGTATACCATAAAAGAAAGATAGTGCTTCATATGTATTTTCAAAGTGTTCATCATCATTATCCATCAAGGAAATACAAACAGAAACTAAAAACTATTTAGGACTACATCTTATTTGTCAGAATGGCCACTCTTATTAAAAAGTATATATGCCACAGTTGTAACATAGAGAAAACCTGTCTCAAAAACAAAGACAAAAATATAAAAAAAAACAAGTAAATGTTTGAAGTGTATATTGATAATGTTTAAGAAGAGAAGAAAATTTAAGTATAAAGGGATGAGAAACGAGTAGATGCAGATAATGGACAGGACTGTTGAAAGAGAAAATAGGCTAATGTTTTTCTAGTTCTATATTTCTCATGGATTTGGGGGTTTTGTGGTCAAATATTGAGTGAAATATAAACAATATTTAAAGTATAACATTTAATATGAAATTTCCCAGCTTCTCTTTTGGATACCAATTCTAAATGTATGCAAGAGTCTCAATAATTTGGGTAAATCCTGTTTTTATTTATGTGTGAATTGCTTTATAATAAAATTTCGTTTTTATTTTTTTTAATTTTCAGAAAAAAAATTCAGGAATTAAAAGCACTGGTGTAAGTGGACACTATACAGCCATCATTTAAATGACTATGGTATGCATTCAAATGCTTTAAACAGAAATTTCATATGATCCAGCGATCAAATCTTAGGTATATATACAAACTAGGTAGGTATAGACTACTATAGACTTTGGTATATACAACCACATAGGTACTTGAACATTTGTGCTTATTGCAGCTCTATTCACAATAGCTACAAAACAGGTTTAGCCTAGATGGTAATCAATTGAAAATAGATGAAATTATGATATGTACACACAAAAAATTTTCACTGAACTCTAAAGATGAAATTAGAAAATTCTCAGTAAAATAGTTGGAACTGGAAAATATACTTAATGAGGTAACACAAGCAAAGATAGAGAAACACTGAATCTTTTATGTCATACTTGGATCCTAGACAAATTCTTAGCATGTTTACTTTGATGTATATATAAAGGAGAGGAAGGCAGAAAGGATCCATTAGAAGAGTAACAAGAAAAAATAGACCTTAAGGAGAGAGAGGTACCAGGACACATATGGTATCAATATGAAGGAAGGGAATATAAGACTGATTGTGTTGATGCAAAGATGGGGTGGGTAAATTAGGGATATAATTAACCAAAACCAAGAATATAAGAAAATGCCATTAGTTTGTAAGCTCATTTAAAAATTTATTAAAGAGTTTAAATCAAGGCAGCTTTCATGAGCAGATACTACTGCTCCCAGAAGCTATTGGTTTAAAAATGAAAACTCCATTGCTATTATTGGGATACCTCCCTAAGAGTTGTTGCCTGAAATGAACCTGAGGCAATTGTTTAGGCAACTGTCACTGTTGTCAGTTGCCCACAAAAACTAGTTGGTAAGACCCTATTTCTAAAGGCAACCTTATAGTCATATCACCGAACATAAGGAAAACAAACTGAGAATGAACTGAAATATATCTTTCTCCTGAGTAGCTCTCATTGTTACTGAAGGTTTTATGTAGGCTACTTTTGGGAGATTCTTGTCAATAATATTACTCAGCTATGGACATTGATATCTATACTTCAACCATCCATACAATATATGCCCACTGATGTAATAATGGCAATTGTGGTATCAGAGTAAAGCATCATTTTCTGATTGAGAAAAATACACATCTCATACAATCAATATGGTTAACTGTGCATGTCGGGGAGGGAATAGGTCCTAGTGATGTTGCCATCACTGCTGTTCTGCTCACCACAAGCTATATCATCTTCATTAGTACTGGAAAAACTAGATACTCCAAATATTGACAGGATGGTATGCCATGGGTCAAGCCGTAGCTGTGCCATTAGGCAGTGGCTTGTGAGAACAGGAAGACTTCACAATTAGGTTTATAATGGTAACGGTCCTTAGATCAAGAGATTGGTAGAGTTTAGAGGGATAAGCTGGAGGCAAGAGAAAATTACAAAATATACGAAAGGCTAAGATGTAACCAAGATAGATAACAAAAATGGCATTGGAAGTTGAACCTCAACATTAAATAAACAGAACATGGTAGTGGTTGCTTATTGTCTTATAACTCATGAGGTAGATGGAGGAAGAACAGACCTTCAAGGCAATCCCTATCTGTATAGAGAATTCAAGACAGGCCAGCCTAAGCTAGATCACACCTTGTCTTCACAAATGTATCTCAGCCTCCCTGAACCCCTATATTTAAACAGGACACTCACCATTTCCTTTGAGGAACCATTCAAAGTAAGTTGTTAGTGACTCTGGCTTCTTAATAAGGTTTGACTTATACCAGAAAAAATAACCAGACACAAGAACATCTCTGGGATTTCTGATGACATAGATTGCCTTGAATGGAAAAACATGCAAATGAAGGTCAATATAGTATAAACCACCTTATATCTGTCATAGTTCATATGAAATGTTAATCGAATATCAATGAGGTTTCTAAAAGCATTTGTTATTTTTATTTGGAAGAAATGTAAATAGAAGTGCAAAATATCTATATTTATAAAAATCTTTTATAATTTTATTTGATTTACAAAAGTGTAACAGAAAAATGACTACGGTTGCTAATACTGAAAAAAAAAAGCCAAGATTGATTCAATACTTGTAAAGATCAATAGCTTACTGTGAGAAAGACTAACTATCCACTGTGAAAGAATATCTTATATACAAAGAGTAATTGATACTGTGCTAAAGCTATGTGAAAAATGACAAACTAATTGGTTTCTATAACTTTAATTATGAAGAAAACTCTAAAAAGAATCATGATGCAGAGTTTAATGCTAGTGTTTCACTCCACAATGGTGAATACAAAAACCCATGAGCTCATAAAAAAGTGCTGAGATGGAGAGAAATAGACTTCCCCTGGGAAAAGCACAGCAACTGGTTATGCAATATCAATTTCTTAGCCCTGAAAACATACATACAGGTAACATTGTGCCTACTGAGCAGATCGTACAAAGATTCTTAGAAATATGTAGATAAATACACAGATGTAATAAAAAAAGAACATAAATTTGAAAGAGAGAAAATAGTGGTATAGTAGTAAGCCTGGAGTGAGGAAGAGAAAGGGGGAATAATGTATATAATTATAGTATAATCTCAAAAATAGAAGAAATAAATTAAAAAATAATTTTAAGGAAATTAAATTAATATTTTGTATCAATGCTCATTTTGACATTATTATATAATTCATCTTTTAGACCTTAATTTCTCCAGACACAAGTTTCCTAAATCCAGATAAGACACACATACATAGTTTAATGGTTACAACTTCATTGTGATAGTTTCAAAAGAGATTATTTTCTATGTTTGTCTTTATGGTTTAAGCATAAATACTTATAGGTTCTAAGGTGGAGGGATTTCCAAAAATCTTTCTAATTAACAACAAGCTATGGTAAGTCAGAACCTGTAAGTTTCTGATTCCATCTGGAGATCCTTTTTCAGTGATGTCAGTGATTCCTGTGACAATTGATCTCAATGGACAGCTAGACACAGCAAGACACAGTGGATACAGATAAGCCATGATTGTTGAACAATCTCCCAGATTACAACATTAGTGCCTGGTCAGGCTGCTTCCCCTATAAACAACTCTACTTGGGTGATTCATCCATTTGACATGGGCTATATGTAGAATCAAGATTAGCTAATTGACTTTTATCACAGCAAAACAGTAGTATCCACTGTACACTAGAATTTGAACTCACCTTGACCTGTATGTGTAGTCCCTAAATACCATGCTGTGATAATACAATTTTTTTCATATATATGACCAGGATCACTGATAGATGGTTGATATCCTAGTACTCTGATATAGTCTGAGAAGGGGACACATTAGCATCACCTAGTGTCTGAGAATACCAGCTTTCCTCACCAAATCTACGCAGAGTGCATTTCAGGCAGATCTCCAGGGCCCATCATGGTAGAATAAGTTAAATGTGCATTTGGCCAAAGTATTCTCAACCACTGTACACTGACCTTGGCTTTGGAACTGAAGAAAGACTTGGGGAAAAGATGAATAGGGAGGTGGGAGCTCATGAGTCGTGGTCCTTCCTTATTGATTAATAGTGGATATCCGTTTTGAGTCTCTATCCAGGGTGAGCGTTCCCAGATGGGCACAGATTGGATCCATTTGGGATTCCCCTTGGTCTGAATCAAGCAGACAGTCTCAATCAGCCAGTTAGTTCCTGAACAAGAAGCAAGAGTTATTGTCATTCATTTCAAGAGCACTTGTGAAAAGCTTTAAATAGAATTTACAACCATATAATTTACACTGCAGCTGTTTTCAATCACAAAGGCAAGTGGTATTCACAATATTCGCATGGTATACATACAAAATATATTCTTCCAGCACACTCAAAATGCTTCACCTAACAAAACTAAGAATCTTTACTCAGTAAACTCCACCTGCCTATTGAACATCCCCCTTTTTTCCTAAATCATCAGCATTCTACTTCCTGGTTCAGTGAATTCAACTATCACAGATATTTGTCAGGGATGCAGTCATGGAATCTGTCCTTTAGATGGGATCCTTTCATTTAATACAATGTCATTAAGATGCATCCATCCCACAGTGTATATATGAGTACTGCTTCTCTTTTGTAAATAAATTCCTTTGTGTCTAATCACCATACACACTTGTATTTGTGAGTGTATGCTCATTTGTCTGTGGGTGTTTCTCTAGCTTTATTCTTTGGACTATAATTTGAATCCTTTTCCTGCAGTTTATTGGCCTTGAATTTTCCATGTTATTGCCCTTTGATGTTAGCAACCTAATATTTAACCAATGTTTACTGCTTCAGCCACCCACCAATACCCCTCCCCCAAATGACCATGAAGCCTTTCTTGGTTACTTGAGTTTTGAGAATCTTTCCTCTACCTGGAGAAGGTCCATGGTAATTCTTCTAACTGACATTGTCCCCTCCTCCACATATTCTTACATTCATGCCTTTTTCTCTTGATGCTATTTCATGTTTATCCTCATCATTATCTCTCTTCCACTCTCTTCCTTACAGAGACAAACCAATGCCAGAATCTGCTTTAGGAAATATTGTCATTGTTCAGTAGTAGTGCTTGAGCTGCCACTCTGACTATACAGATTAGGTTAGAGATCTTCCGCTGAGTAGAAACGCTCTCAGATACAGCTCTTCATGACCACAAATCACTGAACACATGAGATATGTAAAGCATTCCATTCGCCACCCTAATGAATGACTATTAAAGCCCTAGCCTTCCACAGACAGTAGAGAATCATTCTCAATGATGTTTCTTACCTGACTTTGGGTAAGTCAGTATGACTGTGTCTTCATCTCTGATCACAAACTTATCACGACTTTCTTCAAGTATTTTCTTTTCATATCCTAAAGCAGGGAAAGGTATTCCTTCAAACCAAATGTAGTCTGACATCCCAAAGAACTCTTTCTTGATGCTGTGAAAATTCCAGTCTTGGCCACCTGTTCAGCTTAAAGCAAATGCTGAGAGGTAAAACTTATAGTGCAGGCAAAAAAATCATTCGCATCCCAAAGTTTGTTCTGAAATGAGCTGCTGGTAGGAAGAAATATAGATTGCAGCAACCAGTCAAAGGTTGCTGTATTAAGCAACTGTGAACTTATTCAGAGATTGTTCTGGAGAACTTTGAGCCTGAGGTCATTACCCCAAACCAGAAACTCAAAAACAAGAATTTAGACATAGAAATAGGGCTTAATTTAAAATAATTTCTAATAGACTCAGCTTTCAGAATGGTTTAAAATGGGCAAAAAATTACAAAGATCATAAAAAATGCTGTCCTGAAAAAAAATGTTGTCCTGTACAATAATTTTTAAAAGTAGGGATTGTTTTTGATAAACTCATAGTGCCTTCACTGTACCATATGATCCTCACCCTCTCTTTTCTCCTCCATTGCCTTCCACCCTTTCCTGTATTCATGATCCTTTCTTTAATTTTCACTGCCATGTTTACATGATCACATGTTTATATAACCTACAAAGTCCATTTAGTTCTTTTCTGTATGTGAATATATCCTTAGATGAGCACTTAGGATTGAACACCAATATGGGATTCACCCTCCTGAGGCAGCTGACTCAACTTCCCTCTTTCAGCAGCCAATGACCTGCTGCATTTCTTCTTCTAAGGATAAGATGATGTAAAAACTTCCCCTGTCCTTGTTAGGGTAACAACTGGTACCATTATGATGGTTCATTAGGGTAAATATACTGTTGAGAGTTCATAGGTGTATTTTTTTTCTGTCATGTCTATAGGATATATGTTATTAGCAGATATCCTCAGGGTCTGTGGGCATTCTGTCCCCTATTCTGTATTTTTCCCAATCCTTCAATAAAAGGGATTCATTGTAAGTAAGTTTTGCAACTCTGAGTTTGTTTCTGGGCTTTGGCACCAAATTATGAATTTTGCAACTCTGGGGGGCGGGGGGGGGGAGGCATCCTGACTATTTTGGGAGTCAGGTGACACCTTGAGCTTCTAGGACAGCTCTGACAGTTGGAGTTGCAATGAGAAAGCTCAGCCCTGGAGGGTGAGGTATCCTGGATACCTCAAGTGCTAGGACAGCTCGGCCCTGCAGATATCCCAGATACCTCGAGCTACTTAGGACAGCTCTGCAGTGGAGGGAAAGGTATCTCAGAAAAACCTGAGATGCTAGGACTGCTCTGATGGCTGGAGCTGCAATGAAGCAGGTCAGCCCAGAAGGGAAGGTATTCTGACTGTTTGGATGAGTTGGGCCTGGAGTTGCTAGGACAGCTCAGCAGGGAAGGGTATCAAGAGTCAGGCAAGACCTAGTGTGGTGGGGGAAGTTCTCCCTACAGGATTTAACAATCCTGCTCCTCTTCTGCAGAGCCACTACAGCTGAGCTTTGCTCAGCCCCCAGTTAATGGGGGTTCCTAGCTGAGCTCCAATCCCCTTCCTAAAATGTTTTTTTTGCTTCACTCTGCAAAAAGTGAAAGCTCTGCTGAAATGTAGCAATTTCCTTCAGCTCCAGTGAAAAGTTCTTACTTTTTCAGCTCCCATTTGCTCAGTCCCCTGAGAGTAGTCTCAGCAAGGTCCCTCTGTTCATCTCCCCTTGCTCAGCTCCCTGAAGGATGTCTTAGCAAGGTTCTTCTCTTCAGCCCTGCCTTGCTCTTTCCCCTGAGAGTAGACTCAGCAGGGTTCTTCTCTTCAGCTCCTGCTTGCTCAGCCCCCTGAGAGATGTCACAGCAAGGTTTATTCTGTGCAGCTCCCCCTTGTTCAACCCCCTGAGGTATATCTCAGCAACATTCTTCTGTTCAGCTCCACCTTGCTCAGCCCCCTGAGAGATGTTTCACCCAGGCTTTTTTTCTCAGTCTACTATGGAATATCTTAGCAATTATCTTCTCTGTGCTTGCAAATGAGTATCTTCACACCCAAAACTATTTGGGGAAAGAAATTTATTTGGGAAAGAGGAGTTCAGGAGTGTGGCTGACTCTAACAGGGTGGAGAGAATGCTCACAACTGAACAGGCAGGGTAGTTTATGTAGATATCCTGGGGATGGATTCAACCAAGGATTGGTTAATTTTTGTTTGTTTGTTTTTTCTGCTCATGGATTGTTTAGTTTTGTGGATTAGGGGCAGAAATGGCCCTGATCTCAGAGTTTCAGAGTCAGGGCATGTTTCTTTGGTTCTAGGTGTGTGAATAAAGTATTCCTTTCTCTGGCTCAGGTCTCAGATTCAGAATGTGTTTCCTTGCCTGGTTATGTTCTCCAGGGTCAGTGTGCTTACTTTATTGTTCTGTGATTGGTTGATTTCACTTGTAGTTGCCCAGGGACAAAGATGGCTCTGATCTTAGAGTCAAACTGTGCTTTATTCACTGGCTTTTCTTAGCTTTTTTATTCTAATTCTAAATCCAGGGTATATTTCTTCCACTGGCTCTGATTCTAGGTAACAAGAGTGTTTCTTTGATACTGGTTTCCGAGTCAGGACATGTTTCTTGGGTTCTGGGTTTGGGGACAATGTTTCTTTCTCTGGCTCCTGTCCCAGATCCAGGTTGTTTTTCTTCCTGGTTCTGGGCTTTAGAGTCAGGATGGGTTCCCTACATTCATTGCAGATGTATCAACTGGAGTTGGGTACTTTACAGTGAACTATTTGTGGAACTTTGTGATAGTCTCCTTATATTGCAAAAAGAAGCTTCTTTGATGAGGGGTGAGAACTATATTTATCTGTTTGTATAACAATAGGTATTGAAAAAACAGCTAGAATGTATACTGGTTTGGGAAACTGGCAGTAGCAGGTTCACCTCTTGGCTCTATGACCTCTCCATGCCTAACTGTTTGTCTATGTTTACAGTACCAGACATGGCTTACCTCTTGTTGAATGTGCTTAAAGTCCAACTAGACAGTCCTTGAAACCTCTAAGATGAAAGTTCCACTATTTCACCATTGTGAATGTCTTGCTAATCCAGTAATTGTTGTGGCTCCCAGATATTACATCCAGATAGGTCTAGTGATTTTTCCTTTCCCTTGGCAGCTTTTCACTTTATGAAAGCCACATTTCAGGAAAGAGATCCCATGTCAGTTTCAGTTCAATTCCCTCAATTTCTGTGTCTGAAATGTGCTGAGGCTTTACCACCATAATTGAATCTTCAAGTTTTGTGAAGCAATCAAGGGCAGCACTAGCTGATACTGTTTTAGAGGAAGTCTCTTGGTTTATCCTGACCAACAGCTTGAGAGGAGATTTCTCATGCAAGATACTTGGCTTTTCTTATATATTCCATGGCATTTGGTGGAATATAATCACTACTAATGGCATATCATCTTTAAAATGCATGCTAATATATGCATATTATTTGTGATTGTAGATAAATATGAAATGATAAGATTCTTTCTTTTCAAACATCCTTACTTTGTACTTAATATTTATCTCTCCTTCCACTTAGATACACTGTATTGTACTCTGTGACCCTTTATCAGTTAAACTCCCCATCCATTTATTCCATTTCTCCCTTTGTAGTACCTGCATGCTATTCCAGTATCTAGAGATGCTTTACCAAATGGTCTCATTTTTTTCTCTTTGTTCCTCAGTTGATTGAGGTTATAAACTCATATCTACAGGTTCAAAGCCTGAAAGGACAAATAAGAGAGAACATTTAATATTTCTATTTCTGTGTCTGTATTCACCATTCAGTATAATGCTTTCTAGTTCAACACATTTGCCTGAAAAGATCATAACTTCATTTTCCTCCATACCTGACTAGATGTCCATTGTATGCATGTATTTATTGGTTGCAGGACATTTAGGTTGTTTTTCTTTCTTAGCTACCATGAACAGAGAAGTAATGAACGTAGCCAAGGGAGTATTTGTGAATTAGGATATCAAGTTCTTTAAACCAATGAGTAATATCTTTGAGCCAAGTAATCAATTTTCCTCACTGATTTCCAGAGGAGTTTCCTATCACACTAAAAGCGAAGGAAGGTACTTCTTTCCCCACACCTTCACCAGAATTGATTCTCATCAGCATTTGCTCTTGATTGTTTGTGTGATGATAGTGATTCTGGCTGAGTAAGATGAAATCTCAAAGAAGTTTCAATTATCATTTTATGAAGTTTAAAGATGTTGAAAATTTAAAAATATTTCTTAGCCATAGACATTTTAATTTCCTCTCTTGAGAACTTTCTGGTCAGAAATGTCTTCCATTTTTTAATATAGCCAAGTTAGTAAAGAGATCATTCTTTTATCCGACAGTTCTGTATATTTAAATTCTTTTCATATATTTTTATTAATAATTTTCATGTAAAATATTGTGTTCATAATTTACACCAAACTGCAATGCCTTCCATATCCTACAATATCAACTTTATCCCTCTCTTAATAAAAACACAAACACAAAGAAAATACAAAGAAAAAATGAAACCAAACAAACATAAAATGATACACTCCCCCAGACACACCAAATAAACATGTTGTTTGTTTTGTGTTGGCCATCTATACCTTAGTATGAGAGCTGTCATGGAATATGGCTGATACACCCAGTGACACTGCATTGGAGAAAACCTAATTACCCTTTCCTAAAAGGTATTAATTACATACATCTTCTTGGTTAGGAGTGAGACATTGTGTACAACTGTTTTTCTCTGTGCTGAAATGTTGTCTCATCTAACCTGTAAAATTGTGCATGCTACTAGTCTTTATGAGATACTATATGCACTAACCCTCTTGTGTCTGGAATATTCTGTTCCATTGAGTTCATTCAAAACCTCTAGCTCTTACAATCCATCCATATCTTGTTCTTCATAGATCTTAGAGTCAAGGGTAGATGGATTTTATGAAGATATCCTATTTTGGAATGATTTCTCCGAGTCCTTTACTTTCTGCACTTTGTCCAGTTTTAATCTCTGTTAATTAAAATCTATTGCAAAAAATGTAGCTTCTCTGATGACAGTAGAGTGATGCCTCATTGTATGTGTATACAAATATTTCATCAGGACTAATATTATTGCTGTTTTATTTAACAGAATAATAGTTATGAACTTTCCCATAAGTTCAGGACGAATCTAGGATCAGGTTTTGTCCGCCTTATCAGTGTCAGATGAGGGTTCCATTTGATGGAGTTGGATTTAAATCCATTAAAAATTCCCATAATATTTTGCCATTAAAGTACAAAGTAAAGTATCTTGAAGGTAGGTAGGTCACTTGGATACATCACACAATTTGTAGATGTATGAGATTTATGATTGCTTTTCTCCTCCTGTAGTGTGCACAGTACCTTCCAGTAATTTTAATGATGTTCAGTAGAGATGAAGACACCAACTTGTTAGACACCAACTCAGTTTATTCATGGTCAATAATATAAGTTAAGTTCTGTCTTCAGGAATAGAGTCTTGTCATCATGTTGTGGAAGGTAACCAATGGCATTGAAAATAGTCTATAATATTTGGGGTTATATATGGGACCCTTTTTGCCAACTACTCAAAAGATGAAAACCAATTACTGATACTGGATATTGTACTTGATAGCATGTAAATGTTAGTCACAGCATGATCTCTCCTGTATGTCAAAACACAATTTGGATTATTTTATTTACTTTAAAAAATCTTCTAAAGTTCCAAACAGCCAGCTTATGCACTGATGATAGGAATCCATAGCTGATATGTAAAATTAAATTAAATTATAAAATAAAAAAAATATTCTAAAGTAGTGGGTTTTTATATATATTTATGTACTTTCAAACTATATTTAGTATCAATTTTAGGAAACACTAGCCCCCACCAGTTGATTAAAATTTGATCTTGCCTATTATTTTGATATTGCACAAGGTTTAAGTTTAGAGAAATAATGAGACTAACACTATAGAATATATCCTATGACAAGAAAGTGTCATTTTGAATTACATTCTAACTAATTGTTATCATCTGATACCAAATTGTGGTGGTTTGAAAGAAAATGGCCAACAAACAGAGTCATAATATTAAGAGATATAACTTCATGGAGTAGGATTGGCTTTGTTGAAGTAAGTGTGACACCTGTAGGGTAGGCTTTGTGGTTTGACAAATGCTCAAGCTACTCCCAGTGATTCAGAGCACATCATGTTGCCACTTGATAAAGATATGAGGACTCACAGTTTCAGCATCATGTCTGTCTGCATGCTACCTCACTTCCCAACATAAGGATAATGGGATAACCATCTGAAGTGTAAACTAGCCACCCATTAAATAGATTCATTTATAAGAGTTGCTGAAGTCATGTTGTACCACTATGTTGTGTCTTCATAGTAATAGAAACCCTATCTAAGAAATAAATCTTAATTGGGATGGGAGAAGAAACGAGAAGTAAATATTCCATTTATTTTGTGGAAAATATTCTCATCTATAAGCAGACCATAAAAATGGGAGAAGCATGATATGGATCAGTTGTTAAGAGTACTTTTTGTTCTTTCAGAGAACACAGGTTCCTTTCTTGTCACCCATATATCACAGTTCGAGGTAATCCAGTGATCTCTCCTGGTTTTACTGGGTACCAGAAATGCATGAGGTATACATATAATCATGCAAGTAAAACATTCAAAAATAAAAGTAAACTTGAAACATATTTTAAAAATAAGGAATCAAATTATAATTGTGACAAAATTTTACTATGAATTTTCTGTGCTACTTTAATAATTCTCATAATATTAAATTTGCCAATCAGTGAAGAGAGTATTTCTGGATGGTGTCATTCCAGTTCATGTTGTTCATTTTAGATGTTTCTTTTGTTTCTTAAATCTTTGCTGTGACTTTTACTACCTTTTTCAAGACTAGTCCCAGTATATTTTAAGCTATTGTTAAAAGTACTATTTTCTTATCTTTTCAGCATTTTCATTGTTATTATTTAAATAGATTATAGATCATGTGCCATGCTGTCTTGTAGAAAGTAGTGATAAGGTCTAAGTGTTTTCTGGAGGAGTCTTTAGGATCTATGACATGTGGGGTCATTTTCTTTCAAACCACCACAATTTGGTATCAGATGATAACAATTTGTTAGAAATGAATTCCAAATGATACTCTTTTGTTGTGAAATATATTCTGTAGTGTTAGTTTCCATTATTTACCCAAACTAAAATCTTGAAGGGTATCATCTCACTACTTTTCTAGTCATATTCTTTTTATTTTTTCTCTTCTTTTTTTCTTTTTCTCAAGATCTCGAGTAGTGTATAAAGTACAATCAATGGTATGTAAAAGTACATACATATATGCACATATAAACAGGCACTCATGAATGTGCTATTATACATGAATTCATGTATCTATACTCACATATTAAAATATAAATCAAATATTGTTTAAACATTGACCAAACAAGCTGTAGCCATGGGGCAGAACAATAAAATGCAGGGATTCAATTTGTTACATTAAAGGTCTATGAAAAATCTCAGTATAAGGAAAGTCTCTGAGTGAAATCATTAGGCAGCTGTTCAGGACCTTCCCATCTCTGAGCACAAAGCCCTCACCCAAGAATCACTAGCCATGGTGACAGTCACAGTTCTTTTTTAATATCCTAGAAGACAGTCTTAAATCCATCTCATCTGTGTGGATAGGACATGTAACCTATGTGGCCTCTGAACATGAATGCCTATGAGCTGACACTGGAACAGAATCTTTCCATTTACACTATTGAGGGAACCACCAATCTGAAAAGACATGGGATTAATGCCCCAAAGCCTGCCTACCATCTCATGTTCAACCAGCTAACCTTGTGCATGTATGGAGGATCATGGATATTCCATTGATCAAGCTATCAGTCGTCTGTCAGTGTATTTCTGATATCTATATCCCTTTTTATCATCACAGGACTTCTTCTCTCACTCTCTAGATGTCTGAGTTGATGACATTTTTAAAGTGCTCATTCTAGCTTCTATCTAGCAACATCAGTTTGATATTCCTCTAGGGTCCAGTGGACTGAAGTTGGGATTTAACTATATATATATATAATTTATATATGAATTTCATATATATAATTTATATAAATATATATACATCTTAAGTTACTTTAATTAATTTATTTTTTGGGTGGTGACAACATGGTATATGTATATGGAAGTCAGAGGACAACATTGGGAATTTTTCTTTCTCTAAACCATGCTGGCTTAAAAACTGAACTCAGGTCGTTGGGCTTGTTGGCAAGTGCCATTAATCACTGAGCTTTCTTTGTAGCTCACCACTTGTTAGGTAAAGGTTCTAAGTTGTAACCATATGTTTATGTCATGACTTTCAGTCACACACAAATACAAGGACAGCAGAACATATACAGTATCCTTGTAACATTCAAATATTTTTCAAAATTGTTCTCATGTGATCATCTCTTTATGAAAATTTGCTGTCTTCTACTGGAATAATTTATTAAAGATTTAGTCTGTACCTGTTGCTGGAGAGCTTCTCTCCAGGTTCCACCAAGCCCCACAGTCCCACAATCCACATATATAATCACTCAGACGCTTATATTACTTATAAACTGTATGGCCTTAGCAGGCTTCTTGCTAACTGTTCTTTTATCTTAAATTAACCCATTTTTATAAATCTATACCTTGCCACGTGGCTGGAGGCTTACTGGCGTCTTTACATGTTGCTTGTCCTGGCAGTGGCTGCTGTGTCTCTCCCCCCTTCTTCCTGTTTCACCAATTCTCCTCTCTCCTTATCCCACCTATACTTCCTGTCTGGTCACTGGCTATCAGTGTTTTATTTATATAGAGCCATATCCAATAGCACTTCCTCTTTTCTTCTTATTTTAAAAAGAAATGTTTTAACTTTAACATGGTAAAATTACATATAACAAAACAATTATCGAGCAAGAATTACAGTTACAATATTAAAGAAGATGTCCTATCTATCTTATATTTGTGAGTTTATGGTTTTATATCTAACATCTTTTATCATAACTGAGGAAATTACAACTATCTAGTCTTTAACCACATCAAAGACCTGAGAAGGAACATAATGGTACCTGAGAAATGGTAGATGATGCAAGCAACTTTTGGGAATCTTGTAAGAGTAGACCAAGACAGCTGGCAGCCTGGACAGTCACCTAATGTTTTTCAGCATTGTTGGTGCATTTAAATTGGCTACAGGCCTAGAGTATCTGACAAACCATTTTCAGAAGCAGGAATTCTGAAAGAACATCTTACCCTGTCTTGGCAGAGAACAGTGGATGCTTTCCTTGTGTCCTGCTTGTCCAGAAAGGACAGCATTGCATTTGTACTGTCAGCCGTCAAGGCAAGGGCAGTTCTTTGCCCAGTAGGTCATTTTGTGCCAAAAAGACAATCTTCCAAATGGAAATGTCTTAGAAGCAAAACATCCTCTCAGGATCAAATTGGTGTAGCCAGGAGCAATTGTGTCTCATGTCAACAGAATTCTAAGTTATTTAAATGCTATATTCTCTAGGTCTATGAAGTGTTTGAAGATTACCTATCTATCTGAAATATATCTGTGTATATCTAGAACACTTAACTAACATGGCTACAAATATGATTATCATAGATGACTAATTATTAACCTATTTTTAATTATCCATTACAATTTTAAATGAGTTACATAAACATAATACCTCAAACAAGAATAGAAATATATATATATATATATATATATATATATATATATATATATATATATATATTATAACAAAATTAACTTCAAGTTTGTAAAAAAATCTAAAATTTATATCAATGTAAAACATTTTAAACATAAACTAAAATCTATACCAATGTAAAACATTTTAAAGAAGTTGTTCTTTAAAAGTAGGTTCATTAATCTACCCTTTAATCTTACCATCTCTCTATCCTCCTATATATCTATATCATATGTGGGGCATTTACCCACCACCCTCACAGTTCCCCAGTGTTTTCTTGAGTTCAATCAGCAGGAAATATTAGATAGAAGGATTTATAGCAGAGAATCTTGTGGAGATAAACAGATAGAAAATAAAGGATAGCCTCGAGAATGCCTGGAACCTATTCCAACGCCCCCCGACTCTCTCTAGCCCAGGGTTTTTATAGAGACGCCAAGGGGTGGAGCAAAAGAACTCTTCCCCCAGCACAGCCATGTGCAGACCATCTCAGACACCTGCAATTAGCCCCGTGGTCCTGATCATCTTCTATTCGGACCTGCTGGGTAAAGCCACGAGGAACCCGAGAACAGGGTCCCACAATCATATCCCCTTTTCTTTTTTAGAAAGAGATTACATTTATAATCAACCTGTTTTAAATAAAAATATTGGTTTTTCTCTGTCCCACAACAGAGGGCTCTTCTGATTTGGGACACAAGAATCTCTTAACCATTTTTTAAAGCAATATATCTGGGTTTAGAGGGAGAGTGAGCCAATTCCACCTCTAAAGCCAGCTTGGTATATTTGGGAATTTGGGCGTAGCATCTCTTACTACTTCCTGCTGGAGGGGGGTGCTGTATCTTATGGGGACGCAAAGAAAATTTTAGGCCTATGGGGTAGTCTGTGAGGCTGTATTGTGTGAACTAGTTGCCTTGAAACTGCTCTGGATGTTAGATTATCTGGGCCATGGTGTCACTGGAGACCTTTCAGGGGGTCTTGGCTGGTCAAACCTGATGTATCTTAATCTGGATCAAATCCATTGCCTCTGGCTTTTTGTGGAAACAAAAGCAGACCCTTTTTTCCAAAGCAACATATCCTTAAATCCAAATTTTGAAGTCAAGGTACCTTTATAATATACATATTGGTTTAATTCACCATCTTTTTCAATCAAATCTTTTTTGCAGTTAAAAATCCCAAAGACAACACAATCCAGATTCTCTGTGTAATATTCATCTTTACATGGCTTTTTTATATTAATTTATCTTTTTTTGTCTCTTTCAAGTCTATGTATATTTTACACACATTGTAAACGATTTTATCTGAATCAGTCTTATTGTAAATCTATTGCTTTAAACTGCAGTATTCTAAGACTGAAATGGTGCTGTGGCTGCTGCCTCTGCCCATTTCAGCTTACCAACAAGGTGTCTTCCGCCAGTTCTGTGAGTCATCAAGTCTCAGAAGCAGTGGGTCTAAGCCTTTATCAAAGCAGCATGTAGCCCAGAAACCTTTTTTTTAAATACTAGTAAAGACTAAATCTACCACACAGTGTAATGTGCCGCTGGCAGACACCTCAATGCCACCATATTGCTGGTCAAATGCAAACACCAGGAACCCACCAGTAGTTCAAACCCAAGTTTTGTGGTGTCTAGCTGCCCGTATAAGACATGAAGGAGGAACCTGTTTTTGGCTCTGCTTAGAATTGGTTATTAAATATTCTCAGGTTTAAAGTGGAAACTCGAGCCGTTGGGTGCCATTTGTTGCTGGAGGGCTTCTCTCCAGGTTCCACCAAGCCCCACAGTCCCACAATCCACATATAAAATAATCACTAAGAAACTTATATTACTTATAAACTGTGTGGCCGTGGCAGGCTTCTTGCTAACTGTTCTTTTATCTTAAATTAATCCATTTTTATAAATCTATACCTTGCCACATGGCTGGTAGCTTACCGGCATCTTTACATGTTGCTTGTCCTGGCGGTGGCTGCTGTGTCTCTCCGCCTTCTTCTTGTTTCCCCAATTCTCCTCTCTCCTTGTCCTGCCTATACTTCCTGTCTGGTCACTGGCCATCAGTGTTTTATTTATATAGAGTGATATCCACAGCATGTACCACTACTAAGAAGTGACTATTCCAGTCCCTAGTGATACCTGAAAAATATGGAGGAGAAGTTTGTGGTAGATTTTGTGATAAGAGGAAGAACTAGCCTGTCTCCTACTTCATCTACACCAACATTCATACATTTCACAATTCAAGCAACTCCAAACTGTACATACCCTACAGATACAGATGTTCATATTTCCTTGTTTATAAAATTGCCTTCAATTCCCATATATCCAAGGCTAAGGCTTCTGGAAAAAGGAGGCCCCATAAAAATATATTAATTTTCTGAAAGTTAATAGAGACTGGAATTCTGAGATTGTGGTGATATTTTATTTGTATGTTAATAAATGAGTTTGCCTGGAGATCAGAGGTTATAGCCAGCAAAAACAGAAGTCAGGAGGTGGTAACACAAACCCTTAATCTGATCACATGGTAGGCAGAGTCTCTGTGCATTCAAGGACACAGCCAAAGAGGGTGACACACATCTTTAATCCTAGTACCAAACATAGAGAACTGGAGGTCTGTACTGAGAGGCAGTGATGAGGAAATGAGGTGGCTGGGCAAAGAGCCAATGAGAAGGCAGAACAGAAAGGCAATAAAGGCACAGGTTAGACAGGAAGAAGCTGGTTCAGTTCTCTTGGGAGGATATGGTGCCATGGTGAGCTAAATGTTAGTTGGTGGCTATCACTCTGATCTCTACAGATTCCACACCTGGATTTGGCTCTGTGTTTTTTATTTATAAGGCCATTTAGAATTTTGTCTACAATTGGCACCCACGTGGCAAAAATTCATAAAAAAAAACAAAACATTGGTAGCCTTATAAGCAAGTAGTTACAGGCCCCAGCTTAGTCAGTGTTTACAGGTCCCATGTCTGGCCAGAGCTACAAGCAACCCATACTACATGCAGCCAGAGTGGCACTTGACCATAGCTACAAGTGGCCCAGCTACAAGTGTCAGAGCTGCAAGGTGCTAGATTGCTTGTGGTTTTACAGACCCCTGGCTCAGGCCCAAAATGACTCAGTCTAGAGCACATGACTGGACTTTAGCCTTTATCTTTTTTTTTCTTCTCCTGGAAGTTAGGTTCTCTCTCTCTCTCTCTCTCTCTCTCTCTCTCTCTCTCTCTCTCTCTCTCTCGATTCGCATCTCACACTGCAACCATGCTAGGTAGCTGCTTTGAAATTCCCTCAGACTTCTACTGTTCTACGAAGACTTGGTAAGTCAACTAAGATATCAGATATCTTAAAGGGAGAAACTAGTTAAAAGAGAAATTTTTTTGTGATATATATTTTTTATTTTACAATACCATTCAGTTCTACATATCAGCCATGGGTTCCCCTATTCTCCCCCCTCCCACGCCCTCCCCTTACCCCCAGCCCACCCTCCATTCCCACCTCCTCCAGGACAAGTCCTCCCCCGAGGACTGTGATCAACTTGGTAGACTCAGTCCAGGCAGGTCCAGTCCCTTCCTCCCAGACTAAGCCAAGTGTCCCTGCATAAGTTCCTGGTTTCAAACAGCCAACTCATGGAATGAGCACAGGACTTGGTCCCTCTGCCTAGATGCCTCCCAAACTGATCAAGCCAATCAACTGTCTCACCTATTCAGAGGGCCTGATCCAGCTGGGAGCCCCTCAGCAAAAGAGAAATTTTTTGTCACATTAAAAAATGGGAAATGTGGTGGCGCATGCCTTTAATCCCAGCACTTGAGAGGCAGAGGCAGGCGGAACTCTATGAGTTCGAGGCCAGCCTGGGCTACCAAGTGAGTTCCAGGAAAGGCAAAAAGCTACATAGAGAGACTCTGTCTTGAAAAACCAAAAAAAAAAGAGGGAAATGTCTTTACATTGGAAAGAAATTGGTCTTTGTTTGATAACACATTAGGCAGTCTGAAAATGGAACAATTACATGAGAGGACAATGAATGTTGATGGGACACATGTAACATCAATTATACATACATATTTGTTTAATTATCCTTATTTTACTATTAAAAAGTGATCAATTTAAGTGCCAAGATAAAAACTTTAGGACAACCTGTTAAAATGAATTATAGAGAAATTCAGAATGAGACAGAAGAATTTAAAGGTAAAATTTTTTCAGGATTGACTTACATGGTTACAGAGAGACAGCCTGTTTTCAAACAATCAAACTTAATTTATCCAGCAGCCATACAGGAACTACCTGCTCAAGGGCATATACAAGCTAATTGGACTCCAGTGGAAATGTTAAATTTGAGGAGATTTAAGGAAGCTATGCTATCCTATGGCATGCATTCTCCATTTGTAAATCAAATATTAAACTCAGGGTCAACTTGTAATAGGATTATTCCTCAGGACTGGAAAGAATTAGTAACAGTCATCCTGGAACTGGGAGCACAATTAACAATGCTTAACTTGGTTTAAGATGAGGCTAAGACTATAGAAAATCCTTTTCCTCTGTACTTGGGAAACTCCAGAGGAGTCTCATGCAGGCCCCTACAGTAAATGCAGTTCAGACTTTTCCTGCAATCACAAAAGAATACCCTACTCAGAGCAATTAAATAACCAAATACCTATTGGAATAAACCAGGCTGCTAGTGTGATAGAACAGCTGTAACAGAGAGAACAGAAAATTCAGTAGAAATCATAAATCAATTTTTTGGCAGAATTCTATAAATGAACATCAACCACAATTTAAAAATATGAATAAATGACATTGTCTTGGATGGTTTATTAGACACAGGTGCAGATATAAGATATATCAACGGAGGATTCTTTTCCACACAGACACAGGGAATGTTGAATAGTCCAACCCTGAGTCAATATTTTGTACAACAACCATTGGAAGTAATACATAAAAAAATTCCTAAATCTCTAATTTATCATTACATGGACAATATTTTACTAGTGGATTCAAATGCAGATACATTAGAAAGAATGTTTGAAGAAGTAAATAAAATTTTGTCTTTTTTGGGATTACAAATTGCTCCTAAAAATACAAAGAGGAGATGCTATTAATTATTTATGATATAAAATCGGTCTACAAAAAATTAGATCCCAAAAGGTGCAAATTAGGAGAGATTGATTACAAATTCTTATTGACTTTCAAAGATTATTTGGAGACATTTCCCTTCTATGAACTATTGCTGGGGTAAAAAAAATGATAAACTGAGTAATTTGTTCAAAACCTTAGAAGGTGACAAGGACTTATGTAGTCCAAAAGAATTATCACCTGAAGCTGAGAAAGAATTAGCCTTGATAGAAAAGAAAGTACAGGAAGACATGTGGATCATGTGGATCCAAAGCTCAATTGCATTTTGGTTATTCCTCTAGGCATTCTCCTACAGGAATTTTAATGCAGAGGGAGGATATTATATTGGAATGGATATTTCTACCAAACAAACAGAGTAAAAAAAAATTAAAAACTTGTGTGGAAAAGATCTCTGACTTGATTTAAAAAAAATTAAACCTTGTCAATTAGCAGGGATAGACTCAGCAGAAGTTGTCATAGCTTTAAGTAAGGAGGACATTGAAAAATTATGGGCAGAAACTGAACCTTGGCAAAGAGCTTGCAGCAATTTTTTGGAAAGGATTAACAACAAATACCCCAAAAATGATAGAACTGAACTTATGAAGAGAGCTGATTGGATTTTGCACCGCATTATATGGGAAACAACCATATCTGGAGCTCATACATTTTATATAGATGCAAACAGACAAGTATAGATATAACTGTCTTATTAAATAAGAAACACAGAGCCAAATGCAGAGTTAAAAGCCCAAGAGGTCAGAGCAGTAGCTGAGAGCTGAGACTTAAAACCACCTTCTTACCCTTCCTGCCGTTGCCATCCTTCCCCTCAGAAAGAGACCTACTTCCTATGTATCTGTCTTTTTATTTACTTTCTGTTCTACATTCCCATCGGTTGTTAACTCAACCACATGACTTCCTCATCACTGCCTGTCTACATAGACCTCTAAGTCTCCATGATTGCTGTTGAGATTAAAGGCATGTGTCTCCATGCTGGCTGTATCCTTGAACACACAGAGATATGCCTGTCATGTGATTGGGATTAAAGTTGTGTGCCACTGCAGCCCAGCTTTTGCTATGGCTTGCTATCAGCTCTGACCCTCGGGCAACTTTATTTATTAACATACAAATAAAATCACATTTAAGTACAAATGAAAGATCACCATTATCAAGGAAAGGCAGTTAACAAATCAGAAAATTTAAGTAAAGTGGTTCATATTCTTTATCATTTGGTTCAAAAATCAGAATTGTATGGTATTCTGTTGGTATTAATGTATTTTTCAGAACCTGTCAACATAGTTACTGACTCTCAGGAGGCTGAAAGTGTGGTATTACATATTGAGACTGCAGAATTTATCCCTGATGGGTCAGAATTAACTTAACTATTTATTCAGTTACAAGATACAATCAGGAATAGGAATCATCCCTTATATATAACTCAAATCCAATCCCAAATGGGTCTGCCAGGCCCTCTGGCACAAGGTAATGATGAGATTGATAAATTTTTGATAGAAAATGTGGGTGTTTCCTGAGGACTGAAGCAAAGAATTACTTTGTCTGTCCCTAGTTGTTCTATACTAGTTGGTTCAATGTTTATGCTTACCTCACCTTCTGCATAATCCAGAAGGGACTGACATTTTGTTGCCATTGTTCCTTGAATAAACATTCTTTCTAGTAATACCCTGTTTAGACTGCCTTTTCAAATGTCCTTGTTTTCCACAACCAAAACATCTGACATTGCTCAAAACTTTTGAAATTGCTTCTCCTATCCACATATCATCATGGTGATGAGACTCAACATTAATTGTGTCCCTGATCCAATCCTCGAAAGGTGCAGTTCTTGCCTTTAATGGCCTGATTATTCTTTTGCATGCTGCATTTGAGTTCACAAAAGCCAAAGATTCAATTATCTGTCTAGCTTCTGAAGCTGAAATCATTCTTTTTACTGCTGAAGACCGCTTTTGTAAGAAATCCGTGAAGGATTCTGTTGGGTCCTGTATTACTTTTGTGAATGATTCATTTTTCTTTCCTGCTCCATCAATTATGTCCCATGCATTCATAGCTTCCATGCAGCATAGAATTAAGGTTTGGTTATCATTATCATATAAACATTGTCTTTGTATTTCAGCAAAATGGCCTTCTCCAAGGAGCTGATTCTGGGAAATTTCCACAAATTTAGCTCCACATTGATTTTCTAATGTCTTAGCCTCATCTCTAAACAAAGTGAAGCACTGCAATTGTGCTCCAGCTTTCAGCACAGCTGTTACTAAATCTTTCCAGTCCTGAGGAATAATTCTATTACAAGTTGACCATGAGTTTCACATTTGCTTTACAAATGGAGAATACATGCCATAGGATACTATAACTTCCCTAAATCTCCTCAAATCTAACATTTCCATTGGAGTATAGTTAGCTTGTACATGCCCTTGAGCAGGTAGTTCCTGTATGGCTACTGGATAAATTAAGTTTGATTGTTTGAAAACAGGCAGTCATGTGGGGATGCAGCGTGGCTTGGGAAAGAGTTCTGGGGGGTGGGAGGAGAAAGGAGGGGAGGTCTGTGGATAGCCTGAGGAGTTTGTTGAAATTTTTTTAATAAAAAAAATATAAATAAAATCTGTAAAAAAATAAAGAAGTAACAGATTTAATGAGCCAAAGCAGATGCAACTAAAAGGAAATGACTGGTTCTAGATGTCTTCAGCCACCAGACACAAGGCCAGGCAGCAGGTAGGGAAGTGTCCTCCAGAGCTAAGAAGCTGAAGTACTGGATAGTGAAATTTGGAGAAGGAACATGGAAGGAGGCTCTGAGATTGGTGGGTTGCTTGTGGCTACAGCAACCCTGGTCTCTGGACTAGTTGGAAGGAAAACTTGACAATGTGTCATTTCCCGGATCTCCACGGGATCTGGGTTAAAATTCAACAAGCTTTCATGAATGGACAATAATAGTCTTTTGTTTTTTTAGCTAGTAGCTTACTACTTTCTTAACCCCATCCTCATTCCTGCCCTTCCATCCTATGTCCCTTCATGATTAAACTAAGCATGCCTCAAAAGGAAAGAAAAAGAAAAAAAAAGAAAAGAAATTGTCTCTCTGTAACCATATAATTCAATCCTGAAATAATTTCACTTTTAATTCTTCTTTCAGGGTATGAATGTCTCTATAATTCACTTTAACAGGTTTTGCTAAAGCTTCTATCTTGACACTTAAATTGATAACCTTTTTAAATAGTAAACTAATGATAATTAAACAAATATGTATAATTAATGTTACATGTATCTCATCAACATTAATTATTCTCTCATGTAATTATTCCATTTTCAGACTGCCTAAAGTGTTATCAAACAAAGACCAATTCCTTACATTGTAAATATATTTCCTATTTTTTTAATTAATTAATTAATTTATTTATTTCCATCAAAGGCAATTTATTTTGTTCTATTCATTCACAGTTAATACAGAAAATGCTTGGAAACATTTCAATATAATGTTTGACACAGAAATCATCAAATAGAAGTATACAATGTTGACAGGAGGCAGTACATTTATAATTTATAACCCCAAATATATTTATAAATTAGAAATGGAAAGATCTACAAATGAAATTATGAAGGTTCACCAAAGTCATTTAATCTGTCAGTTTCTCATTCATTTTTATGTCTTAATAATATTCTATTGTATGAATAAGCCACATTTTATTTCTCTCCAGTATTTGATAGCTATTTGAGTTGTTTTAACTTTTTTACTATTAGCAACACACTGCTGTAAACATTCATGTACATGTTTCATAGGTGCACATTTTCAGTAGTTTGAGGTTATATTCCTAAGGGTAGAATTGTTGAGTAACAGAGTAACAATGTTTTGCATTTTGACCAACCACCAGACTGTTTTGCCAAAGTGGCACACCATTTTACAATCTCACCAAATCCTTGTTTTTAAGGCTCTGATTTTTGTACAAAAGCATTCAATCATTCTGTCAGACCAAACCAGGAAAAGTAAGCTATAGTTCAGAGCTGTTCTATTCCATTTACTATGCAAAGCCAATCTTGGCGTTTGCAACTCTCAGCCCTTTTGAGTATTCTTGCAGTGTTCACCTTTTCCTCCACCACTTTTTCTTCTTCTTTTTTTCTGGTTTATTTCTATCTATTACAAATGTATAAAAAATACTCCATCAACACTGCTGATAGCAGCAGAACCTTGAGAAATATACCTTTGGTTTGCCTCAGAAAAGGAACACATATTGTACTGTAAAGTTTATAAAATTGGTGCAAAACATTGTAATAATGTTACAATACCAGTTTTAAGAGTTCAGTGACTAATGGGGAGCCGATGGGATACATGCAGAACTGTGAAAGCGATCTCACTTAGCCAGCTGTACACGTAGACTGTAAATCTACATTCAGATCATTTCTGAACTAAGACTATCATCTCAGTTTATCTGTTGAGGTCAACCAGGAAACCCTAGAATATACCTTGATTTTTGCAAAAAAACAAAATAGGGGGAGGGGTTTCTTCAGCATTTCAGTCCACGAGAAACAGTATCCTAACAGGAAAAGTGTTCTCTCACTGTCAACATAGAATGAACTGCTGCTAGAGGTCAACTTGGGCTTTAATTTGCATTAGCACTTACATGCATAGTAGTCCAAGTTGTTGACCTCATGACTTTAAAAAGTAACTCTAAAAAAGTAAAATGGCCCTTCTTGGAAGACTAAAGAAAGACATCCAGCCACAGTTGTAAAAAGTCTCATCAAAACAATATACCCTTTTATGAATTACGCCTCAATTAAGAAAAAAAAAAGTAGCCCCAAATAAGAAGCAGCTCTGAAAAAGAAAATATAACTTAAGATATTTGAAAAAAACAAGGTGAATACAGGTTCAAAAGTAATTAAGATATATTTTCTTAAGGCTATCTAGAATTAGACTTTAAAGAATTCTACCATTTCAAGTTTACCACTAGTTACTAGATACCTATTTACAAACAAGATGTTCACCTTTTTTGTTCCTTTATCAAGAGAAAAATCTACCTTCAGACTATGAGGGTGGTGATGGGGAGGGACTAGAAAACAAGATTCAAACAATCCCATGCAAATATCGCATTTTTCAAATGGAAGAACTCCAAACTGCACTAGAAGTTCCAATCACTAAGACACTTTCCATTGAAATGATTTAAGTACAACTACATGGCACCAAGGTTTAGGCCTAATATAGGCCTGACAACCAAGTCCTTCTTTTCTGGAAGAAAGGCCTCAAAAGTCCCACTCAATTCCATATAACAATACTTCAAAGATCAATTAGGTTTTCCTTTCCTTAATATTTTTGTTTTTGACTTCTAATCCTAAAGACTAGATTAAAACTTAGCTCATTTCCCAGAAGGCATTGCTTCCCTTTGCTCTATGAAAGAGTCCACCAAGACCTCTTCCTCAAAACCATCTAGCCCCCAGCCTCCAGCCTTTGCTTGTGATGCATCTTTCTCAACATCCTGCAAAGGTAATGTAGGTAAAATATGCTCATAAACATTAAAACTAGTTGTTAGAAAGACGTAACTAGCTTTATAATTTAAGTTTTAAAGCATAAATACTTGCAGCTTAATCTGCACTGACAATGATTGTCGAAGCCTAGAATTCAGCATTTACAAATTCTCATTCACACACACACAAAACACACTATTATCACACAACTTGTGTCTTGAGAGAATCTTCTGCTTTTTAAATCTTTGGCCTCCCAGTCAATCCCAAGTTCAACCAACTTTTCCGAGTTCTGGTAGTTACCTGGACCACTGAGGCATTGCCACAAGGCTTCTCTTTAGAAACATCCTTTTTCTCTAGATATTAGGATAGCTACACCAGCTTGTTTCTTCTGTGGTGTATGTTGGTGTGGGATTATCTATTGCTTGATTTTTCATGGATGTGTTTAGCTTCTTTGGGTTGAATTTTCCCTTCTAGTGCTTTCTGTAGGGCTGGGTTTGTAGACAGGTATTGATTAAATCTGGTTTTATCCTGGAATATTTTGTTTACTCCGCCTATGGTGACTAAGAGTTTTGCTGGGTATAATAGTCTGGGTTGGCATCCATGGTCTCTTAGTGTCTGCATGAGATTTGTCCATGATCTTCTAGCTTTCATAGTCTCTATTGAGTAGTCTGGTGTTATTCTGATAGGTTTACCTTTATATGTTACTTGGTCTTTTTCCTTTGCGGCTCTTAATATTTTTTCTTTGTTCTGTGTGTTTAGTGTTTTGATTATTATGTGGCGAGGGGACTTTTTTTTTTTTTTGGATCCAGCCTATTCGGTGTTCTGTAAGCTTCTTGTATCTTCATATGTATTTCTTTCTTTAGGTTAGGAAAGTTTTCTTCTATAATTTTGTTGAATATATTTTCTGTGCCTTTGAGTTGGTATTCTTCTCCTTCTTCTATCCCTATTATTCTTAGGTTTGGTCTTTTCATGGTGTCCCAAATTTCCTGGACGTTTTGTGTTATGACTTTTTTGTCTTTAGTGTTTTCTTTGACTGACGAATCTATTTTCTCTATCATGTCTTCAGTGTCAGAGATTCTCTGTTCCATCTCTTGCAATCGGTTGGTTATGCTCGTTTCTGTAGTTCCTGTTTGTTTTGTCAGGATTTCTATTTCCAGCATTCCCTCAGCATGTGTTTTCTTTATTGTCTCAAATTCATTTTTCAGATCTTGGAATGTTTCTTTCATCTGTTTAATTGCTTTTTCTTGGCTTGATTTGATTTCTTCCCATTTTTTGTTCGTTTTTTCTTCCATTTCTTTAAGGGAGTTTTTAATTTCCTCTCTAATGGAGTTTTTCATTTCCTCTTTAAGGGAAGTTTTTATTTCCTCTTTAAGAGAGTTTTTCATTTCCTCTTTAAGGAAAGTTTTTATTTCCTCTTTAAGGTAGTTTTTCATTTCCTCTTTAAGGAAAGTTTTAATTCCTCATTGAGGGAATGTTTTATTTCTTCTTTAAGGGCTTCTATCATCTTCTTAAAGTCATTTTTAGGGTTGATCTCTTCTGTTTCTTCTGTCATGGTATGTTTAGGTCTTGCAGGTGTAGAATCACTAGGTTCTGATGTTGCCATATAGGTCTTTATGTTGTTGCCTGTATTTTTGCACTGGCGTCTACTCATCTTTTCCTCTGTGCAGTGCAGGTGGTGTCTGTGTCTGAGAGTGCCTCTCTTGTTCTAACTTTTAGTCTTGGTTTAGTAGGGATTCTTGGTTAAATTGGTGCTATTGGGCTGTTTCTTCAGGGACAGCTAATTTCAGTCGGTGAATTATATACTTATGATTCCCGTGATCTGGTTTGGTGACTGGGTAGCACCTTCTTCTGTGTTCCCAGGTCACGTTTTGTTCATTTGTCAACTCCTCAGCTGATCTTGTTTCTTCAGACTTCAAACTGTAGGCATCTGAATCCTCTCCCGGATGGATTTCAGCTGAGCAGGGTAGTCTCACCAACACCTCCAAGTTGTTGGGTTTCACAGGATCAGCAGCTGGGCCCTGGGTTGTCCTCAGACGGAGTGTCCAGACTCCCCCTGGTTCTGACGCACGGAGATAGCCTCTTCCCCAGGTGTTGGGGCTAGGGGCATCCCTGCTCCAAGCTGTGTCTGCCCCTCTCCGTCCCCGGGCCTGTCCACCCCTGTGGCCCACCGCCACAGGCCCACCTGCGTCCACTTGTCTCCGCAGCTGCCGGGCCTGTATGTCCCTGTCAGCTGCCACTGGGTCTGTCTGCCTCTGCGGGCGGCCAATGGGCCTGTATGTCTCTGCCGGCTGCCAACCCACCTCTGCTTGTCACTGCTGCCAGGCCCATCCACCTCTGCGAACTGCCACGGGGCCTGTATGTCTCTGCCGGTTGCTGCTGGGCCTGTATGTCCCTGTTGGCCACTGCCACCGGGCCCTTCCACCTCCGCAAGTCACTGACCTGCGTCCGCCTGTCTTCGCTGTGTGGCCTGTCCACCTTTGTGGGCCGCTGCCAGGCCTGAATGTCTCTGTTGGCTGCCGCCGCCGGTCCTGTCCACCTCCGTCTGCTTATTTCTGCTGGAGGGCCTGTACACCTCTGTGGGCCGCCACTGGGCCTGAATGTCTCCGCCAGCTGCCGCTGGGCCTAAATGTCCCTGTCATCCACTGCCGCCGGACCCGTCTACCTCCGCGGGCCGCTGCCACAGGCCTACCTGTGTCTGTTTGTCTCCGCCATCTTGAATCCCGTCCGTCTCCTATTTTAATGTGGGAAAAATTTTCTTTTGACTAGTTTATCCCTTTATCTGGTATCTTAATTGACTTACGAAGTCTTCATAGAACAGTAGAAGTCTGGGAGAATTTCAAAGCAGCTACCTAGCTTATTTGCAGTCTAAGATGGGAATCAAGAGAGAGAGAGAGGAAGAGAGAGAGAGAGAAAGTGCCTACCACCTACCCAGAAAAGAAAAAAAAAGCTAAAAGCTAAAGTCCAGCTACAAGCTTCAGCATGAGCTGTTTCAGGCCTGAGTCAGGCGTCTGTAAACCCACAAGCAGTCTAGCCACTTGTAGCACTGGCTGATTTAAGCTCCAGCCTTGTGAGTTGGAGATCTGGCTACAAGTGGCTCCAGCTGCTTGTAGCTGGACCACTGATAGCTATAGTTGAGTGCAGCTCTGGCTACATGTAGTCTGGATCACTTGTAGCTCCAGCCAGGCCTGGGGTCAGTAAACTTTAGCTGAGCCAGGACCTGTAACCCTGGCCTGTAAGGCCACCAATATTTTTTTGAAGAATTCTTGAGATGTGGGCACCAATTGTAGATGAATTTATAAACAATCTTGTTAAATAAGAAACAGAAGCCGGGCAGTGGTGGCACATGCCTTTAATCCCAGCACTTGGGAGGCAGAGCCAGGCAGATCTCTGTGAGTTCGAGGCCAGCCTGGGCTACCAAGTGAGTTCCAGGAAAGGCACAAAGCTACACAGAGAAACCCTGTTTTGAAAAAACAAAAATAAATAAATAAATAAATAAATAAATAAATAAATAAATAAATAAATAAATAAGAAACAGAGGGCCAAATGCAGGGTTGAAAGCCTTAGCAATCAGAGCAATAGCCTCCAACTAACCTTAGCTCACCACAGTGTCATAGCTTCCTAATATTAAGCCTCTTCCTGTCTAACCTGCACCTTTATCACCTTGCTGTTCTACCTTCTCATTGGCTCTTAGCCTAGCCACCTCACTCTTGCCTGTCCATACAGACAGGTCTCTATGTGTGATACAGGGATTAAAGGTGTGTATCACTACAATTGCCTGTGTCCTTGAACACAGAGAGACCCTGCCTGCCATGTGATTTGATTAACGGCTTTTGCTACCACTGCCTGGCTTCTTTTTATGGCTGACTATGACCTCTGATTTCCAGGCTAACTTTATTTATTGAAATACAAATAAAATATCACATTTCAGCACAAATAAAATATCACCACACAATACCACTAGCTTAAGTCATTCAACACCAATTATTAACCAAGAAATGGCCAAGATGTGACTACATGCCAGTGAGATGGAGGCATTTTCAAAATTGCCATTCCTTCTTCGAGGATGACCCTGGCATATATCAAATTATCTAAATACTAACTAGAAGATATGAGTTTATTTAGTGAATAAGCAATGACTTATGTCCAGCTACCTATTACTAAAACAATCATCAAATCTATCCTATAAGCTCTACCAGATACCACCTTTATCTTCTCTCACATCTGTGATACTTTAGAAAAATATTCTATTAAAAAAAAGGTTAATCGCCTACAGTTCTTCTATGTTATATATAACCATGTGGTAACTTCAAAACACATGCATAGATGAACAAAACTAAATCAACTCATTAGGTGTGATTTTATATATATATATATATATATATATAAAATTATATATATATACATATGCATCACAATTTTACATTTACACAAATATAGCACATATAGGTCTACATTATGTTTTTACACATATAAGATATGTGAAAATAGTTTGATAACTGAAGAACACAAGAGTAGAGGAGTGGCAAAACAGAGAGATGGTAAAATAAAATAATTACAGTATTTGTGTAGGAGATTGTCAACAGACTAAAAGGGAATAAATTAATAAACTCTTTTAAACAATTTAAAGCTAGAGAGTTCATAGTAGGCCATAAAAGGAACAAGAGTTTGGACTTTGGAAAATTGTACATGGCATTGCTCAAGGCAAAATTACTGAACTAGAATTAATTCATTCTTGACCTAACTCTAACCAAGCAACTGAATGACCTGCATGGCAAGAAATTTCATCCTGTCATATCTAAACTATCCCCTTTTCTTCTTTAGAAAGAGATTGCCATTTATAATCATCCTGCTTTAAATAAAAATATTGGTTTTACTCTGTCCCATACCAAAGTGCTCTTCTGATATGGGACATAAGAATCTCTGAACCTTTTTTTAAGCAATATGTTTGGCTTTAGAGAAGGAGTGAGCCAATTCCATCTCCAAAGTCAGCTTGGTATATTTGGGAATTTGGGCATAGCTTCTCTTACTGCTTCCTGCTGGAGAGTGGTGCTGTATCTTATGGGGACACAAAGAAAATTTTAGGATTATGGAGTAGTCTGTGAGGTTGTATTGTCTGTGCCAGTTGCCTTGATACCATTCTGGATGTTGGATCATCTGGGCCATGGTGTCATCAAAGACCTTTCAGGAGGTCTTGACTGGTCAAACCTCATTTTTCTTGATTTGGAGCAAAGTCATAGCCTCTGGCTTTTTGTGGAAACAAAAGTACAGCCTCCTTTCCAAAGCAACATATCGTTACATCCAAATGTTGAAGTCAAGGTATGTTTAAAATATACATATTGACTTAACTCAACAGCTTTTACATTTAAATGTTTTTGTGCAGTTAAAAGTCCCAACAACCCCGACTCACATCCAGGTTATCCATGTAGATATCATCCATTTCTCTGTAATTGGGCGATCCCTGTGTCTTTCCCAAGGTCCTGCTTTCTAGGTAGCCTCCCCAGATTTCTAAGTAGCAGTCCAGTCATCCCTGCTTTACATCTAGTATCCTCTTATGAGTAAGTACATACCATGTTTGTCTTTCTGAGTCTGGGTTACCTCACTCAGGATGATTTTTTTCTTGATCCATCCATTTGCCTGCAAACCTCATGATGTCATTGTTTTTCTCTGCTGAGTAGTACTCCATTGTGTATATGTACTACATTTTATTTATCCTTTCTTCAGTTGAAGGACAGGAGTGGGAGTAATGAAGGGCAAGGGTGGAGGGAAAGAGAGCTTGGGGGAGCACGAGATCCTAGCTGGATCAAGAACAGAGGGGGAGAACAAGGAATAAGAGACCATGGTAAGTGGAGACCACATGAGAATAGGAAGAAACAGGGTACTAGAGAGGTCCCCAGAAATCCACAAGGATACCTCCACAATAGACTACTGGCAATGGTCGAGAGACAGCCTGAAATGACCTAATTGTCATGCTAGAAAACTCATGCAATGACTGAGGGAACTGGATGCAGAGATTCAAGCCCAGGCCCCAGGTGGAGCTCCAGGAGTCCAATTGGCGAGAAAGAGGAGGGTTTGTATGAGCAAGAATTGTTGAGACCAAGGTTGGAAAAAGCTCAATGACAAATAGCCAAATGAATGGAAGCACATGAACTATGAACCAATGGCTGAGGAGCCCCCAACTGCATCAGGCCCTCTGGATAATTGAGACAGTTGATTAGCTTGAACTGTTTGGGAGACATCCAAGCAGTGGGACTGGGACCTGTCCTCAGTGCATGAGTTGGCTGTTTGGGACCTGGGGCTTATACAGGGACACTTGGCTCAGCCTGGGAGGAGGGGAATGGACCTGCCTGGACTGAATCTACCAAACTGAACTCAATCATCAGGAGAGTCTTTGCCCTGGAGGAGATGGAAATGGGGGGTCGGCTGGAGGGAAGTCAGGAGGGGGGAGAGGAGAACAAGGAAATCCATGGCTGATATGTAAAATTAAATTAAATTGTAAAATAAAATTAAAAAAATAAATAAAAAATTCCAACACAGTCCAGATTCTGTGTGATATCTATTTTTACATAGCTTATTTTTTATACTACCTTTACTGTCTCTTTAAAGACTTAATTTTTAAAAACTATCTATTTGTTTATATAACTTTATGTATTTCCTTTCCTCACTCTTTCAAGCCTACATACACTTTTACACACATTGTAAACTATTCCAAATGAATCTGTCTAATTGTGAACCTATTGCTGTAAACTGCAGCATTTGTAAGACCAAAACAGCCACTGTGGCTGGTGGCTCATGGCTCTGCCCAGCTCAGCTTCCCAACATAGTGGTGGTACATTTACCGCCAGCTCTGTGAGCCATCAACTCTTAGAAACAATGTGTCTATGCATTTATCAAAGCAGTGTGTAGCTCAAAGAACCCTCTTTTTTAACTAACAAAAACTATATCCAACACACAGCATAGTGTGCAGCTTGGAGACACCTCTGTGTAACATAGCATAGGTCAAGCCCACATTCATGCCACAAACCCACCATTGAGTAGCTCAAACCTGCAGGCTTCCAGTAACTTGAGATAGACAACTAGGAAGCTGTTTTTAGCTCTGTTTTAGAATATTTTTTCTCAGGTTTGAGGTGGAAACTGTTGCCAACCTGTTGGGCGCCAATTGTAGCTATAGTTTTCTCCAGTCCTGCCTGGCCCACTGTCAGAACAAATCTCTCTCACCCACCAGTTCCACAGCCACTCAGACCCAACCAAGTAAACACAAAAGACTTATATTATTTATAATCTGTATGGCTGTGGCAGGCTTCTAGCTAGCTGTTCTTATATCTTAAATTACCCCATTTCTATTAATCTATAAGTTGTAACATGGCTTGTGGCTTACCAGTATGTTTACATGTTGGTACTCATGGTGGTGGCTGGCAGTGTCTCCTGACTCAGCCTTCCACTTCCCAGAATTCTCCTCTCTTCTTGCCCTGCCTATACTTCCTGCCTGGCTACTGGCCAACCAGTGTTTTGTTTATTAACCAATCAGAGCAACACATTTAACATACAGAACATCCCACAGCAAAAATCCCCAAATAATTATATACAGGCATTGAAAGAACAATACTCACCTTCATATGGGAAAGAAAAACAGGATAGCTAAAACAATCCTGTACTATTAAAGATCTTTTGGAGGTAACACCATACAAGATTTTTAAGCTCTACTACAGAGTTATAGTAATAAAAACAGCTTGGTATTGGCATAAAAACAGAGATGTGGATCTATAGAATCAAACCCAAGTCCCAGACATAAATCAACTACACCTGAGTTTTGACAAAGAAGCCAAAATTATAGAATAGAAAAAAGACAACATTAGCAACAAATGGTACTGGTGTAACTGGATATCATATGCAAAAGAATACAAATAGATCTGTATCTATAATCCTGTCCAAAACTCAGGTTGAACTGCATCAAAGACATCAACATAAATAGAGATACACTGAGCCTGAAGAAGAAAAAGGGGGAAATAGCCTTGAATACACCAAACCAGAAGATGACTTCCTGAATAGAACAGTGTCAGTAACAGAGACATTGACAGTGGCAACTAACACATGGGACCTCATGAAACTGGAAAGGTTTGTTAGTCAAAGGACACTGTAACTATGACAAAATGTTAGATTACAGAATGGACAAAGATCTCTATAAACTTCACATCTAATAGATAATCTATAAAATATATAAAGAACTCAAGAAACTACACATAAGAAAACAAATAATCCAATGTATGAATGACATGCAGATCTAACTAGAGAATCATCAACAGAAGAATCTCAAATAGCTGAGAAATCCTTAAAGAAATGCTCAACATCCTTAGATATCAGGGAAATGCAATCAAAATGAATCAGATTTCATCTTACACATGTCAGAATGCCTAAGATGAAAAATACAAATGACAGCTTATGCTGAAGAGTATGTGGAGCAAGAATATGCCTCCACTGCCGTTTGGAGTGCAAACTTGTACAATCACTTTGGAAATAAATATGGCATTTTCTCAGAAAATTAGGAATCAATCTACTTCAAGACTGGGTTATACTACTTTGGGGCGTATATGCAAAGGTTGCTCAATAATACCACAAGGACACTTGCTCATGTATGTTCATTGTAGCTTTATTTGTAACAGCCAGAATCAAGAAACAACCTAGATGCAGTTCAACTGAAGAATTGATAAAGAAATTGTAAAACATTTACGATGGAATATTACTCAGAAGTGTAAAAAAATGACATCATAAAGTGTGCAGTTAAATGGAAGGAACTAGAAACAAAATCATCCTGTGTGAGTTAATCCAGACCCAGAAAGAAAAGCATGACGTGTGCTTATTAGTGGATATTAGATGTTAAGTAAAGGCTAATCATGCTACAATCCATCTATCGAGAGAAGTTAAATAGCAAAGAGAGCTCTAGGGGGATACATGGATTTCCCTGGGAAGGGTAAATAGAATAGATTTCCAGATGGACTGGGGGTGGATGGGGATAGGAATAAGAGGGATGAGGTGGGATCGTCTGCATATGTTATGGTTTTTAGCTTGAGGTGGTTTTTAGCTTGAGATGGAAGGGATGTATGGAGAGAACACTAAGACAGATGACTTAGAATGGATTTGGGGAGAGATGTGGAAATCCAGTAATGTGAAAAATCCTGGAATCTATGCAGGTGACCCTAGTGAAGACTCTCAGTAAAGGAGAATATGGAGCCTGAATTGTTCATCTTCTGTAGCCAGGCAAAGATTCCAACAGTACAACTGGGACACCAAGCCAGCCACAGAACCTTTGACCAACAGTATATGCAGCCTGCAGGATGTGCTGGAGCAATGGTGGCCAAGGAATTATGCCAGTTGCCAATCAATGACTGGTCTAATTTGAAGCTTATGAAATGAGAAGGAGTCCGTGACTTGCAATGCCTGGGTGATCAGGAACCTAAGGATGGATTGCCTAGGACATATGGTGGACCCAAATATAACTGGCAAAAAAAATAAATGATTCCTAGTGGTGTTCTGGTATATTCATAAATAGGTAGTTAGTCCAGTCATCATCAGGAGGCTGCCTCCAGAAGCTGTTGGGATCAAATCCTGAGATGAATTATAGCCAAAGATTAGGTGGAGAGAGATGGCAGGTTGGAGGTCTCCATTGGTTTGCTCCTGTCATAGATAGGTGAACTCCATTGAAATGGGGGAAGGAATTATGGGTACCAGAGGAATTGAAGACACCTGAAGATAGTGGTACACAGAATCAACTAAGCAGGGCTCGTGGATGGTCAGTGAGAGTGAAGTGGCAATCATGAAGCCTGCATTGGTCTGTGCTAGGTCCTTTGCATATGTTATGATTTTTAGTTTGGAATTTATGAGGGATTACTCACAGTAGAACTTGGAATTTCTTTGACAGTTTTGCCTGCTCTTTAGACATTTTTCCAACTTCTAGGTTGCCTCACCCAGCATTGATGTCAGGGTTTGTGCCTGGTCTTAGTGTAAATTGTGCAGTGTTCAATTGATATACCTGGGAGGCCTATTCTTCTCTAGGGAAAAATAGGGGGAGAAAATGATATGGGGGAGAGAGCAGGTGTGGGGGATTTTGAGAGGAATGAAGGGAGAGGAAGCTGTATCAAGATATATGAGAGAAGAATAAATTAAAAAAATCAAAAAGTGTTTTTTGTGTGTGTCCTTTTCTCTGTGTGTGTTTCCCTGTGTGTGCATGCCATGGTAGCCATGTAGAAGTCAGAGTAGAGTTTGCACAAGTTGATCCTTTCCTTCTATTATATAAGTCCAGAAGACTGAACATAGGTCCTTGAGTGTGGTGACTCACACCATTATCCACTGAGCTAACTCTGCCACCCAGGGCTTTATATACTCCTCTGTGCCTAGTCATGCCCTGGGGACCATGTTGACATGTCATCTCTCTATGTGTCCTTTGATTTCCACGCCCAAGCTGGTACTGGCAATTGCATCTCAGACCACACTCTTGAATAATGAAGTGGAACATCCACATTTATTACCAACATAGTTAAGTGGCAATGTGAGAAGATAACGGCCGAAAGTGGAAAAACACATTTAAAGTCCAGAGTAATTAATTGTGTGGGTGCTCATATGTGTATGCATATTTTCCTGAATGGTGTATATTTATATATGGTACATATGTGGATATGTGTGTCAGTCTCTGTGTGTTAATGTGGGTATGCATTTATCTGTTGTATATGAACTTGTGTGTGTGTGTGTGTGTGTGTGTGTGTGTGTGTGCATGTGTTTAGTGGAATACTCATATGTGTATATCTGTGTATTTTCTGTGTTTCCATATGCATCCATGTGTGTGCAACTATATAATGTTGTGCACATTAATGTTGTATGTACAAGTGTCTACATATGTGTGTAGTATGTGAATACATGTTTGAGTATATAAGGTGAACATGCATGATGTATATGTGTATGTAATTGTGTTCGTATATCTTACATAAGTATGATGTGTACACTTGTGTGGTGTGTAAATATGGACATATGTATGATATTTGTATACATACATACCCATGCCCATGCAGATATGCTCCCTCATATGTGGAGAATGTGTATATGGATGATATTTCTCAATCACTAGCCTTTTTATATTGTGGTGATATATTGTATACCCTAATAAAATGCGTGAAGATCAGAGAACAGAACAAGCCACTAGATTAAACATAGAAGCCAGGCAGTTGTGGCACACACCTTTAACCCTAGAACTCAGGAGGCAGAGATTGATCTGCATCTCTGTGAGTTCAAAGCCAACCTGATACATGAGATTGACTCAGTCAAGAAGAGAAACAGAGGCAGGCAGTGGTGACACACACCTTTAATCCAAGCACCTGAGATCTCATGTCTTTGCTTGGGGAGTCATGTGTCTTTAATCCCAGCACTAAGAAGGAAGTGATATAGTGGGTGGAAAAGGGTATATAAGGCATCATGAGACAGGAAGCAGAAGCCTTTTATGGTGAGGAAGCTCATTCAGCTAGAGGCCTGCCGGCTGAAGCTTTTTCAGGCTGAGTCCTGATGTATCTGGCTTGTTCCTTTGTCTCTCTGATCTTTCTGCATTTATCCCCAAAACCACTCCCAGTATTTTTATTAAAAGACAATTTAGAATTAATGCAACATGTAGCATCCAACTTGTGGGGCACAAATTTACACACACAAAAAAGCCTCTTGGCTGTGGCCTTGTAGTCCCAGGTTCAGGCCTGAGCTACACATGGGTGAAATCTCCACACTGCCTGGGCTGTACTCCCTAACATGGTGGCTAAGTTTTTGTTGCAGCCTCTCTGCAGCAAACTCCCCAGGCTCTGGCTCCAAAAATGCCAGAATCAGCTGCTTTTGCATGTCCCCCCATGCAGATGGCTGGATTGTTCACTTCTTACCTCTCCCAATGGGTTCTGGATTTCCTTGAAGACTCTCCTCTGGCTGCTGCCACACCATCATCTGAATTGTCATTCACAGCAGATTTGGTAAGTCAACTAAGATTACATGAAGGGAGGAATTAGTTAAAATAAAGTTTTTCCCCACATTTAAAATGGGGAACATTTTTATAATGGTGGGAGATTGGTCTCTGTTTGATACTACAATAAAGATTGAGGGTTGAAAAATGGACCAATGAAATGAGAGAATAATTAATGTTAATGGAAGAAAGCAGGCTGAAAAATGTCATGAAAACAAGCCAGTAAGCAATATCTATCCACATCTTCTGCATCTGCTTTTGCAACCCTGTTTGAGTTCTTGTCCTTACCTTCTTCAGTGATGAAAAGTTCTGTGGAAGTATAAGCCAAATAAATCATTTCCTCACCAAGGTTCTTTAGTCATGGTATTCTGTCATTGCAATAGGAACCCAAACTGTTGTAGTTTGAAAGAAAATTGTCCCCAAACTGAGTGGCATTATCAGGAGGTATGACTTTATTGTAGTAGGTATGGTCTTGTTAGAGGAAGTATGTCACTGTGGAGGTGAGTTTTGAGGCTTCAGAGATGCCAAAGCCATAGCCACTGTGTCAGCCTGCTTCCCTTTGCTTTCTGATAAAGATGTAGCCAACAACCTGTCTTCCTGCATGCCAACTTCCTCCCCAACATGATGATAATGGACTTAATCTCTGAACAAAAAGCTGCCGCTTCAATTAAATGTTTTTTTTTTTTATGAGTTTACATGGTCACAATGAGTGTTTCTACATGGCAATAGAATCCCTAATAAAGAGAGAAGTTGGCAAAAGGAGTAGGACCTTGCTGTGGTATGCCTGACCATGTGTTCTCTTGGAGGAATTTGGATTCTGTTACTTTTGGATAGAAAAGCAGTAGAATACTTTAAGCACAGCCTAGTAGAGCATATTAGTAGAAACATGGAAAAATGGTGCTAAGGATTATTTGAATTATAGAAATCAAGATGGTTCAGAGAAGAAAAATATTAGCATGTGGGCTAGTGATATATTGGTGAAGACTATGGCTGCTTTTGGCTCTTGTCCAAAAAGTTTGTCTGAGGCTATAGTGAAGGGTTTGGGATTAGAATTTATTTGGCAGAAGAAAACTCAAACAGCCTAGTGTAGACTATGGTGTGGTTATTAGTGGTAATTCTAATGAGGATTTATAATGAAAAGCAACAAGACAAGCAAATAAAAGTATAAAATGTATAGATTGAGAAAAAGGGCACCAGGAAGTGGAATCCTGTGTTCAAGGAGAAAAAAATGATTTTAAATTTGGGTTAAAAGAAGTACTGACCTCAAGGCAAGATTGCATTAAGCTAAATTTCCAACATTTGAAAAGAAAACCTTTGAGCTGGGTGTGGTGGAACACATCTTTAATCCAAGAAATTGGAAGGTAGTGCCTTACAGATCTCTGGAAAAGATGTAATTGAACAAGGGGGTCATTGTCCAGCTCTAGGGATTTGGCCATATGATTCTGCAGTAAAGGATAGAAGAAAGGGACTATGAAATTTGTTCCCAAGTCTAATGAATGCCACTGAGGCCAGGCATATTTTAGGGCTGTCCTTGAGTTGAGGCTTAGTGAAGAGGCCATTGTATGAATCTATGAAGCTGAACCCAGGATTATACCAGGCTTTCTTTTGGGTCAAGAGTACTGTGGATATCGCTCTGTATAAATAAAACACTAATTGGCCAGTAGCCAGACAGGGAGTATAGGCAGGACTAACAGACAGGAGAATTGAGGAAACAGGAAGGCAGAGGGAGAGACTGCCTGGAGCCGCCTCCAGGACAAGGAAGATGTAAGGTACCAGTAAGCCACGAGCCATGTGGCAAAGTATAGATTAATAGAAATGGGCTAAATATAAGAATAAGAGCTAGACAATGGTAGCCCTGAGCTAATGGCCAAGCAGTTTAAATAATGTAAAAGTCTGTGTGTTTATTTTATAAGTGGGCTGCAGGACTGGTGAAACTTGATGGGAGCTGGAGAGAAATTCTCCAGTTACAGTCAACAACCAGCTCCCAAATAATGACAATTAGACTTACTATTTATGAGTGCTTGACCTTACATTAGCTCATATTTTAATCTGTTTTTCTTTACCTAGTGTGGGAACCAACAATTACTCCAGTTTGTGGCTTGATTCCATCTTTACTCAAGGTCAGCAAATTGTGTTTTCTCCTTAAGGCTGAATAAGAAGAATTTTGGCCAAAGACATGGTTACCAGATTTTTTACTTCTCAAGACTGGAAAACAGGATGCTTGGCCAAAGGTGTGATTACCAGATGTCTTGAGAATTAACGCAATCTTAATGACTTTTCTCTCTAGAACCATGGTGTTGTTGAGAGGGAAGTTTTTGTTTGTTGTCTGTTGCCTCCTTGCTTCTGGAAAAAAAAGACAATGAGAAATAAACTCAGGGCTGCTGCAGTATTGACTGAGAGCTCTCCTGACCCTATGCTGTATATCTGTCTTTTCTTTTATGCCTTTGATTTCCTTATCTGTTTTTTCTCAATCCTGATTCCCCTATCCAGGACTGTTCAACAGAGTAGGGAGAACCCAACACATGGTGACAGAAGAGTGGATCTGAATACAGGGGACTCATTGTAGGACAGGGAAAGTGAAGGGAACATTTAGATTATGTTAAAAGTGGAATTTCAGTGAGTAACTCAGGAGTAAATTGTAAATATGGGGTATGTTAAACATAAATGGCTCTTTAGACATTTACCTAAAGATATTTTTAAAAGCCAGGAGGAGCAAAGGTAGAACAGAAGCAACTACAGACATATTTAGAGTTTGTGGAGAGGCCATGCCCTTGGTTTCCCAAACATGAGACCTTGGACACAGACATATCGGGGAGAATTGGAGTCATGATGTACATGGGCCAGAAAAGGTCCCAGGGTTTGCTTTTAGCCTGTGGGCACTTATCTGGGATAGTTTGGATTTATGCCCTGAATGGTACAGGGTGTTTCCTCCTGACAAACATGAAACTAAACCTTTCTCACTGCTAAAGGAGCTGCTAGATGCAGATGCCTTTACAAAATTGTTTGATGGTGATCAGCTTGATCCTGGCAATGAACCTGAGATTGAGGAGCAGAAACATTTTGATGAGACTAAGGAGGAGCTGAAGAGCCTGAGAAATTTAGTAGTTTTGGCTTTCACAAAAATTGTAGACTTTGCAATTCTCCTCTTCTCAGAAAGCATTACTCTTCCTATTGTAATGTTTGGATTAGATCCACCTAGGGGGATCATCTATCACATTGGAAAAATTGCCTATGACTGCTATGGGTGCAAAGGCCTCCTGGCACTTGACAAACACTCACCATTAATTATTTATGTCCCCTGAAACTAGTGTTGGAGAAGCAGCTAGCAGAGGGGAGGATTGCAAGGATTTCAAATGTTCCCAGTGAAGGATGGACAAGATTTCCAGAGCAATATTTTTAAAGGAGCATGTGTGGATTCCCTTAAACAACTTGAGGAATTAGAACAGCCAGTTCTCAGTTTGGACCTACTGTACCCTTTACACAAGCTCTGCTTGAAACCATGCTTATAGGAGCCTTGCCTCCCTGGGATTAGAAATATGGCCAGGCTTGCCTGTCAAGGAGATGATCTATTTGTGGGAAACTGAATTTGTGGAACAATGTCAAACCACAACTGATATAAATCAGGACAAAAAAATTACCATTACTTATGATATGTTTGCCAGAGAAGACATTAATCAGGATCAGCAGTTAAATTTTGATGTGGCAATGTATGCCCAGGTTAGTGCAGTTGCCAAGAAAGCTTGAAATAAATTTCCAACTACTGGACAGCAGATTGAGGACTTGTCAAATATAAAGCAAGGGCCTGAGGAAATTTTTCAGGACTTTGTCTCTAGACTACTGCAGATAGCAAGCAAGTTATCTGGGGATACAGAAGCTGGGATTTGCTTGTTAAACAACCAGACTATGAGAATGCTAATGTTTCCTGTCAGGCTGCTTTGAGACCTTTTAGAAAGAAGGACAACATCTCTGATTATATTTGACATTTCTCATATATTGGGCCTTTGTATACTCAGGGGTTAGCTATTGCTGTTGCATTAAAGAGAAAAACAGCTAAGGACCTATGTACTTCCTACACAGCACATTCCAACAGCTGTATTATAGCAAGATGGGCCATTATTGTGGTTACAACTGCCTGTCTTCCCAGCCTGAGTGTTAAACTCTTATTATGAAATAGTAGCTGTTTAGTACAGAAAAGCCACATAGATTCTAGGCAAGATTTTGGTAGAGAAACAGTGTGACCAATGTTCCTTTTACTAAATAGCAAGTTGATTGGCTATTTCCAAATAATGACTGTTGGCCAATTGCTTTTGCTCAGTTTTGGGGGCAAATTGTTAATCATTTCACAGCTGATCAATTGTTACAGTTTGCTCAAATGCATTTCGTCATATTTCCTAAAGTTGTGATGAAAGATTCCTCAAAAGATGTTATGCTAGTTTTTACTGATGGTTTCTCCAGTGGAAGAGCTTCTTACATTATTAATGGTAAAGGTTATGTATTACAAGCAGATCCAGTTTCAGCTCAGATAGTAGAATTACAATCTGTGACTATGGTTTTCCAGCTTCTTGTAAATAATTCATTTAATTTGTATACTGATAGTCATTATATTTTTAAAGTTCTTCCAATTATACAGAGTGTTCCCTGTACTGGGACTAGTAATGGTCAAGTTAGCATGCTGTTTCAGTAAATTCAAGATGTTATTCATAGAAGAAAGTTGCCATTTTTTTGGTCATATTAGGGCCCATTCCAATCTTCCTAGCCCTCTAACTGATGGTAATGAATCAGCTGAAAAGTTAACACAGATAGATGGTCACCTTCTTCCAGGAAGAATTGGCTCAACTGTAACAAGTCTTTCATCATTAATATAGTAGAAGTTTAAGAAAATAATTTGATCTTACCAGGGAAGTTGCTTGTCAGATTGTTAAGCAATATGATGTATGCCCACAGTATTGCCTGTGCCTTACTTCATGGTAAATCCCCCAGGCCTTCTTCCTAATCATTAATGGAAAAATGGATATTCACATTTTGCAGAATTTGGTAAATTAGAATATGTGTGTATGAGAACTGGTACCTATTCAGGGTTTTTGATGGCCACTGCACAAAATGGAGAAGCCACCAAGCATGGGATAGCACATTGCATAAAATGTTTTTCACACTTGGGAATACATGAAACTATAAAAATAGACAATGGGTCAGGATATATTAGTGAAGTATTTCAGCAATTTTGTTTGCAATGGTAAATTGTGCATAAAACAGACATTCCTTATAAGCCCCAAGGACAAGTTACTGTTGAATGAGTTCATGGCAGTCTCACGATGTAGCTTTTAAAAATTAAAAAAAAATTGGGAGTTATATCCTCAGCCACCACATAATGCATTGAATCTTTCCCTCCTTATTTTAAATATTCTGAATGTGTATATCCATGAGCAAACTGCTGTGGGTAGATTTTGGCATGATGGCACTCAAGCCAATTATGTAGCTGGTGAAATGGAAGCATCCTTGCACTGGATTATGGAACTGCCCCAACCCTGTTTTGATGTGGGAAGGAGGGCATGTTTGTGTTTTTAACAGGGAGAAAATGAAGCTAGATGGCTGCCTGAGTACTTGCTGCAGTGTGTGTATCAGAGGAATGCCAGCCATGATGACATTACAGTTGGTGACACTCCCCAAGAGGAATTGGAGTGAGATTTACTGAACCTATGTTCCTCATCCTCCAACATTACACCCTGCAGTCTGGAAAGGGAAGGAGATTATGGTAGCAGTTAATGAGTCCAGGCTTCTTGATAGACCTGCTGGCACAATTTCCCAGACTTCTTATATCCTGGGACACAGAGGTCATGTTTACCAGTATGATGTTCATTTGCTGTATTGTGCAGGAAGTGGGAGGCCTGGAGAACAGATGCCTCAGAGATTTTCCTTCTATGGGAAAGAGACAAAACGGAGCAATTGAACACTATTAATGAGGTAATGAGTGACTAAAGCCCCTCTTCAGTATGGCATCACTAGAATTCAGAAATGTGTACTAGATTGGTCTAGAAATCAAATTGGAGATACTAAAGAGATCCATCAGACTGATGAGGAGGAGTTGGGATGAAGGTTATGCTACTGGTGTTATCTTTGGAATTGGGTGGCAGCAATGCACTGGATTTTAAGAGAGGAAAAAGAAAAGGTTTGAAATTAGAGAATTATGTGTGGGACCTGCTCCCACTTTTTTCCCAAAGGTACTCTTGATGAGAGAGACATAATAGACATAATAGATTTAGATAGATGTAGAGAGGGGAGAGTAAAAGACAGAAACACAGAATAGCCTCGGGAGGGCCTGAATCCTTATCCAGCAGCCCATAACTTTATTCAAAAGGGTTTTCTATAACAATGCCAAAGGGGTGAGGCAAAAGACCTCCCCCTGCTACATACGCGAAGTATAGATCCTCCCAAACACCTGGTACCCAGGCCCATAGTCCAATCAACCTCTTTTGAAGCCCTTCCAGGAAAGCCATCTCAAATCTCACTAGAAAATATCTTTGGACTCACATAGGTCCCTCTTCTTTATATTTTAAAAAAGCTCTCTATTAAGAACTTGCACATATGATCCCTCCTCTCTCTCACCAATTGGATTCCTGGAGCTCTGCCTGGTGCTTGGACATGGATCTCTGCATCTGCTTCCATCAGTCAGTGCATAAGGGTTCTATCATGACAGTTAGGGTGTTTGGCAATCTGATCATCAGAGTAAGTCAGCTCAGGCACCCCCTCAACCATTGCCAGTAGTCTATAGTAGAGTTATCTTTGTGGATTCCTAGGGATCTCTCTAGCACTCTGCTTCTTCTTGTTCCCATAGTGTCTTCATTTATCATGGTGTCTCTTGCCTTGTTCTCCCACTCTGCTCCTGATCCAGCTAGGACCTCTTGCTCCCCTAAGCTTTATTTCCTCTGACTCTTGACCTCCATTAGCCCCCTTCACCCCGTTTGCTGATGTAGATCTTATCCATTTCTCTATCATTTGGTGATCCCTGTGTCTTTCCTAGCATCCTCCTTACTAGGTAGCCTACCTGGAGCTGTGAGTTGCAATCTGGTTATCCTTTGCTTTACATCTAGTATCCACTTATGAATGAGTAAATACCATGTTTTTCTTTCTGAATCTGGGTTATCTCACTCAGGATGATATTTTCTAGTTCCATCCATTTGCCTGGAAACCTCATGATGTCATTTTTTGCTGCTGAGTAGTACTCCATTATGTATATGTACCACATTTTTTAATTCATTCTTCAGTTGAAGGGCATCTAGGTTGTTTCCAGATTCTGGCTATTACAAATAACGCTGCTATGAACATAGTTGAGCATGTGTCCTTGTGGTATGATTGAGCATTCCTAGGGTATATGCCCAAGAGTGGTATAACTGGGTCTTGAGAGAGATTGATACCCAATTTTCTGAGAAAGCACCATACTGATTTCCAAAGTTGCTGAACAAGCCCTAGGAGTCCAATAGATATGAGAGAAGGGATTATATGAGCAAGATCTATCAAGACCATGATTGGAAAAAGTACAGAGGCAACTAGTCAAACTAGTGGAAACATATAAACTGTAATCCAATAGCTGAGGAGTCGCCATGGTACTAGAGTAGGCTCTCTGGATAAGTGAGACAGTTTTTTAGCTTGAAATGTTTAGGGGGCACCCAGACAGTGAGACTGGGACCTGCCTTTAGTGCATGAGCTGGCTTTTTGGAACCTAGTGCCTATGCTGAGACACTTTTCTCAGCCTTTGTGCAGGGAGGAAGGGCTTAGACCTACCTCAACTGAATATACAAGGCTCTGCTGACTCCCCAAGGGATACCTTACCTTTCAGGAGGTAGGAATGGAGGGTGGGTTGAGGGCAAAGGTTGGGGTTGGGAGGAGGGAAGACAGGGGAATCAATGATTGATATGTAAAAATAGAAAACATCCTAATTAAAAAAAGAACTTGCAATTAGCTGTAACAACCACAGGAATCCCCATAGTTGCCACAACTCAAAGTGAAGGAAGAGAGGATGACAAATATGGAATGTTCTTTCTGAAAGAGTCTAAGATGTCAATAGCAATTTTAGCCATACCAAGCCCTTTTTTTATTCAATAAAGTCCTGATGCAACTGCATAAAATTTGAAGACTCTTATCTTTACCAAACATTGTCAGGTTAACATAATTCCAATGTAAATATTACTATGCATAATTACAATTCTCTTAAACTTACATCCAAAAGCAAACTCTTAACAGTACCATTAACACTTTAAAAACTTAAGCAAAAATACACTTTAAGGCAATCTCTTAATAGAAACATTTGAATTTCTTGCTAACAAAATATAGGATAAAATTCTGATACACCCATATCAAACTTAAATATACCTTTATAAACCATGGTGCAGCCATATCAACAGGTTAACATAATAACTCTAACATAAATATTACTACACACAATTACAATTCCTACAAATCTACATTCAAAATCACTGCTCTCAATATAAACATTAACACTTTCCTACAAACCAACATTCAAAAACAGTACTCTATATAATCATTAACATTTTAAAAACTTTATCAAACATCCAAAAGAAATTTCTTAATAGAACTATACAAACATAGAGTACATTAATAAACCTTAACATCAATCCACTCAAGGGATAAGAAAATATCTTTTATTATTAAATTAAATAGACTGAGGAATATTAACTCCCCACCTCTTTGTATTTTTTTTAACTCAATCATGAGCCTAGTTAGAAAAATCCCAAACTTCTCCATTTGAACAATTTGATTTTTTACACAAAACCAGTTCCACAAACAGTTCCATTTTTAAAACAAAACAGTTTGTGAATCAGCACGGTTAATAGAGTCTATGTGCATTTGGTAAAGTCAAAATTGTCCCATTTCACAATTGAAACATTCTTGTCCATGTCATTTCATATGTTCAAAGTACAAAACACACAGTTCTATCACGTTTTTACGTTCCAGAAAGCTTTCTGATATCAGTCTTAAAGTTCTTCTGAGTGCTCAACATCAGGGCCTGGCTCTTCTGCTGCCCTTCAGTCCTTGTAGAGCTGTCAGAGTCATAATGACTCTGAAGCAAACAGCTCCAAATGTGAAGAGTCCCATTCCCAAAATTTGTTGCAGCACTCTTTCATGCAACTACTTAGTTCAAGCCAGTGTCTGAGGTTTTCACTCTCAGCTACAGCTGTGCTTTCAGTTATAGAAGTACTCTATGTCAGTCTTTCATAGCAACCTTGCCTCGAGGTGAAAGCTTTTAGCTCTACAAGAGCTGGTTGGTGCAAAGTGCTTTCAAAAGAGACTTTCCTATAGACAGCAAATGGAAACTGCAAGGCTTTTGGCTCCTGGCTTTCATAGCTTTCATGGTCCCAGTTGTCTGTGCCTCCCATAACTGGCAGTGTCCTGAGGCCCTGAAGGCATTAAATTGCTTCATGCCACTTGGGTTCAAGAGGCCATCTCTGGTATGAGCTGCTGCTCTTAAGGTTCAGAGAAACCCAGCAATGGCCAGTCATGGCTGCTTCACCCTGGTGACATTACCTGCTTGCTGGTGGTCCATGCTTCCCATGCTCTGTCAAACACTGCTACCTCAGACTCCTTGGTGTTCCCTGAATGCACTCATATTGAGAGTGCCTAATCCCTATCCCTCTTGGTGTTTGTCCTGAGGGTATCTTTTTATGGAGGGTTTGTCTCAAACACAGCTGCTATGGCACCCTGCACTCTTGCTCTCCAGCTGCATGCTTGGCTCTCCACCTCTCTTGCAGCATTTCTGCCAAGCTCCAGTTGCCAGGCTCCAGGACACAGGCCTACTCTGGCAGCTGAGGTCCAAAGTCTTTTTGCTGCATTCCAAGCCACTGCCTGCAGTTCACTTCTCTCACAGCATAGCATCTCCATGCCTCACCAGAGCTTTTACATGGCATAAAGCTTGAAGACTCTTGCTACTTGCACTGTCTCTTGGGTGTCTGCCACCTGAACTGCAGTGATACCCTGCAGGTCTCAGCTTGGCTGCTGAAGATTGCACTGGCTCTGGCATGCACCATTGTTGATGGTTTCTGGAGCTCCTGGAGCTTCTCAGACTGCCAAGTTTATAGTTGGCCATGAAAACTGCTTTTTGTGTCCCAGGTTCTGCTCTTAATCAAGGGTGGGGGGGAAACTACTCTACTCTAAATTTTTATTATACCCAAGGCTTATTTTACCCTAATATACCTAAGCCTACACAATATCCTTATGCCTAAAACTTATTCCACCCTAGAATAACTAAACCTAAATTTCTATGACTTAATTATACTATCATTTTAAACCTAATTTTAGTAGATATTTGAGAGAAAAGAGAAACTTAGACAGAGAGAGATATGTGCTGCAGCCTTACTTGGGAATCTTTCAGCCACTTTACATTAACTCCTGCGAATAAAATACCACCACATTTATTTTTCAGTTCCTTACAGGCATGCCTCCTTATATCAGTGATATCCCCTCAATCCTTTTGTCAAGTCCCTGGTCCCTGTTCATGGCACCATTTGTGGAGTACCCACCCCCACTATTTTTCCCTAGGTTACCCTTGAGGAGAGATGGATAAGAGATTTAGATAGAGGTAGAGCGGGAAGAAAAAGGACAGAAACACACGATAGCCTCATGACAGCCCAGATCCTTATTCATTGGCCCAGAACTTTACTCATAAGGGCTTTTTTTATAACAATGCCAAAGGGTGAGGCCAAACACCCTGTCCTTGCTAGATTCAGCCAATTCAAAAGCACCTGGTTTCCAAGCCAGTGGTCCAATCATTCTCTTATGCAGCCCTGCTAGTAAAGCCTTCTCAGATCTCACTAGGAAACCCCTGTCAATTCCCACAGAGTTACTCAACTCACATCCCACCAGGAAAAAAAAACATTTTCTTGTCCCTTGACTGGATCAAAGTTATGAGAATTATAGTATAACCAATTGTTTGTCCATTGTTAATAATCATACTAATATTATCAGTTCATCTGTTAATAGTTGTAACCTCTTCTATTTACAATGAAAGTGTTATTGGATGGAAAAAGGTTAGAACTCATCCTTGAGGAATTTGCTATAATGCTAATGAATCCTTAGATTTGATTCAGTGACATCCGGAAATTACTGATCTAAGTAAGTTAAAGTTGGATTTTGATGCAGCTATGCTGATGTAGACATCCTGGACCAATTTCAAAAGACCATTCTGTAGACAAATTTTTAATGATCTTATTAAATTAAAAACACAGGGACAAATATAGGGGTGAAAGCCTCAGAAACGAGGGAAATAGGAATACCTACCAGTCAACCTTACCTTACAAGCTTTGCAGCTTCCAAATGTGAGCTACTTCCTGTCTACAAATGTCTTTATATGTCTTGATGTTCTGCCCTTTCATTCTCTCATAGCCCGGCTTCCTGAATTACTTCTCACTGTCTGTCTATACAGATCTCCAGGTCTCTATGTTTCGTACAGGGATTAAAGGTGCATGTCACCACACTTGGCTCTGTTCCCTAGTATGGCCTTGAACACACAGACACCTTGCCTGTTAAGATATTGGATTAAGGGCATATGCTGCCTGAATTTGTTTTTTAAAATGGCTGGCCTTTTTCCCTTGATCTCTAGGTAAGCTTTAGTTATCAAAGCACAAATAAAATATCACCACATTTCTCCTTTTCTTGCATTCTTTATAGTATCCTTTATTATTGTAATAATTCTAAAAAGTTATAACTAATATAACTAAGAAAAACCATATACAATAAATATAATAATTGTATACAATATATACAAGCAATAAATAGATCAACAATTTCTAGTCCATTTGCATTTGACAAATTCAGAGATAATATTTCATTATCTATTCTATTTTGATGAGTCCAAAATGTACCTAATTCACTTTCTATCCTAACTTTTATTACTAACAGAAAACCATATTATGGTGTCTTTCAAACTGATACACATAACACCTCTTTGTGTGTTTCTTTTCTGCATTTTTTAACAAAGAAAATTGTAACTACAAGTATCTAATCTTCAATTCCCTAAGAGACCCAAGAAGCAAATAATATTATCTAGTAAAACAGAAAATGCAAACAAGTGACTTCCAAAAACTGTGAGTTGAGAGAAACTGCTGCCTAGACAGTCACCCAAGGTTTCTCTACACATTTGGGCATCATCTTCCACCTACAAGCTTAGCATATCTGACAGACTCATTTGTGAAGTAGTATGTACACAAGGCCTACATATCAACCTCACATTCAGTGCAAGTATTCCATGTACCAGATAAACTTGAATTCTACCAGTGTCTTGTCATGATTCAGGATTTTAAATTCCGGAAATTGCTGGTGTTTTGGGGGTTCACCTGCACATTGTTCTCAACTTGTGGGTGGCTTCATATCATTTATTAAATGCCATTCAACCATTGAGAGGTTAGACTCTGTTAGTCTAGTTACTCCTTCAAGAATAACTGTTTCAGCTACTGTTCCACTGCACACCAGAAGCCATCAGACCACTGCCATTTCAGTTGCCTTCAAAGAAAGGGGCACTATAACTTTTCCTGATTGCAAGGCCATTTCAGTGATGGTGTAATATTGTCCTTGGCTAAGAGGACACCTGCTGTCAAGGCTGCAACCATACTTGTCTTGGCAAGGATTGATAGTATTTTGCTTTGTACCCTGTTTGTCCATTTTGGATAGCATAATGTCAGCAGGCAATGTGAGGGCATTTTGTTGACCAATGGCTAACTTTTGTCTCAATGAAAGTTAACTCAATGTGCATTTTCTTCAATGCCTTTATCTTTGCTGAAGTCTGTCAGGAGCTGACATGTCTCATAGTCATAAAAAAGAAAAAAAACCTATGTTTTTAATACATTTTAAATACAATATTCTGTAGATCTCTGAAAGGTTTGAAGATGCCCTATCTAAAATATATTTCTGCCTGACCTTGAAAACATACCTAATATGACTATAAGTTTGTTTGTAATGTCTAACTACTAACTTTCATTTATTTATATCCTAATAGTTTGCAATAATATTCAAGGATTAGCAAATTACATTACATTGTTAAATGAACTGCATAGGTACAATATCTTGAACAAAATTATAAATATAAATACAGCATTTTCTAACAAAATCAATATCAAATTTGTATAACTATATGTAATTTATATACAATATATGAAAATCCAATGTAAAATATTTAAAACTAGTAGTTGTCTTTTAAGGGTAAATTCAATAATTTACCTTTTTATCTGTATCATGTTTATATCCTCTTTTTTTCAGGGTAGATTCAATAATCTACCCTTTATTCTATCATTTCTATATGATTTTCAGAGTAGACTCGGTAATCTACCTCTTATCTATATCCTATTTTTTCTTTTCTCTTTTTTTCAAACAAGAATCTTAAATCTAATCTTCTTTGTTTAGCTTCTTTCCTAAGCATTAACAATTACACCTTGTAACCAACCATCCTAAACAATGAAAATTATCCCAAACCCCAAACCCCTTGAAAGCAAAACCACCAGCCCCACTTCTTGGGAATGTGGGAATCATCTTTTAAAAATTCCTTCCTGATGTTTGTAAGTGAAGGAATCTTTGGGGCATCCTGAAAAAAAATGTGGGTTAACAGTGAAGTCCTGGGAAAGGTAGCTGTATCATTTGTTGTCTAGTCTTTGCATAATGTGAAAGTGAAGGGCTTATCTCAAGTCCTTGTTGAAGTAGTCTGTGAAGCTGGATCAGTTCAACTAGCCATCTCAAAATTGTCCTGAGCAGTTTATAGTTCAAAGCTGATATTTGGGTGATATATGGCAGCTTAGTGGTATTGTTATTCTCCCTATAGAATCATCATTGTAGGGCCACATCATCTTTCTGGAGACTTCAAATTTGCTGTTAGGCCTGGTTGTAGCTAGAGGTATCTCCAGGCCCATCCAGGCCCTCAGCCACTCATACCCAAATAAACACACAGATGTATATATTATTTAAACTGTTTGGCCTAATGGCTCAGGATTACCACTGACTAGATTTTACATTTAAACCGGTCCATAGTTTTTATTTATGTTTAGCCACATGTCTTGGTAGCCTTTCCCAGTTCAGCCTTCACATCTTGCAGCCCATCCAACAGGTCAGATCTACTTCAAGATAAGTGTAACACCCAAACCTTCCTGGTCTTGGGACACCCTCTCCCACACTGGGAAACCCCCAAAATAATAATAAAAATAATAATAATGATTTTTTCCTAAGTTTTTCTCTGTCTCACCAGTATCCTGTCATACACAAGCAGCCAAAGAATTCCAAGCCAGGAATGATGGACAACTCTAAGGTGGCAGAAGACAGCCCACAATCCCAGGAAACCTGTCCACTTCAGAAGCCCCCTTTCCTAACTCCCAAGAGCCAACTGACACCCACCAAGTCAGCTGGCTGTAGTTTTTGGGAGAAAAGACACCCCATACCTGCTCATCTGGCATCCTTTATAAAAACAAATAGTCTGGGCTGAAAAACATTCCAGACACCCCCCATAATCTCTCATGCCCTGGTGGGACACTTAGTGATTTATGCCTAGTCATTTCCAGGTCATGCATCCTACACAATCCATACATGTATGGTGTGACCATGTGATCTATGTGCATGTGTGAAATAGCCATGTGGGCCCATGTGCACACACAGGGGGCGGTCCTTAAAAGGTGGATCCCATGTCCTCCTCTCCTCCTCCCTTCTCATGTTTCCTTTTATCAGGCCTGAACACATCTATCCCTTTCTCTTTGTCTTAATAAAAATCTTTATAGTGTGTTTTGTTGCATTCTGTGAATTTTCCTTGCAGAGTAAGAGTGCCACAAAACCAACACCAAGAGCCTTGATAAGACCAAGTGTTCCTCCCTGAGTCACAGAATCAGATAGCTTGGATTGGACCAAGAGCAGCTCCCTGAGATACAGATCTGCCAGCTCCAATTAGACCAAGAGCTAAGTAAAAGGGGCCCCCTGAGAAATAGACACAGCAAGCACAGAGTGGACCAAGAGCAGCTTGCTCATACACAGATACCTTTTGCACCTATTAGAGGAAGAGAAGTGTAGACATCAGTGCAAAAATACAACACCATAAAAAAAACATTGTGATATCACCAGAAGAACCTAGGCCCCCTACAACAGCAAACCCTGAACATCACAATGTAGAAGAAGCAGAAGAAAGTGACCTGAAAACTAACATCATGAAGATGCTAGAGGCCTTTAAAGCAGAAATACAAAATTCCATAGAGAAACTGAGGAAAAGACAAAAAATGGGATGAAATCAACAAAGAAATTGAGGGAAAGACAAAAAAGGAAGAAATCAATAAATCCCTTAAAGAAAGGCAAGAAAACCAGGAAAAACAATTAAACATGTGAAGGAAACAGTTCAAGACCTGGAAGTTGAAATAGAAACAATGAAGAAGATACAAACAGAAGGAATTCTGGAAATAGAAAATCTGAGTAAATCACCATGAAACACAGATACAAGCATAATCAACAGAATACAAGAGATGGGAGAAAGATTCTCTGGTACAGAGGATACAATAGAGAAAATAGAATCATCAGTCAAAGAAAACACTAAAGCCAAAAGAGACATAACAGAAAATGTCCAGAAAATATGGGACACCATGAAAAGGCAAAACCTAAGAATAATAGGGATGGAAGAAGGAGAAGAATACCTACTCAAAGACAAAGAAAATATACTCAACAAAATCATGGAAAAAAACTTCCCCAAATTTGGCCGGGCGTTGGTGGCGCACGCCTTTAATCCCAGCACTCGGGAGGCAGAGTCAGGTGGATCTCTGTGAGTTCGAGGCCAGCCTGGGCTACCAAGTGAGCTCCAGGAAAGGCGCAAAGCTACACAGAGAAACCCTGTCTCGAAAAACCAAAAAAAAAAAAAAAAAAAAAACTTCCCCAAATTAAAGAAGGAAATATCTATAAAGATATAAGAAGCTTATAGAACACCAAATAGACTAGACACCATGCCCCCGAAAAGTCCCCTTGCCACATAATAATTAAACCACTAAACATACAGAATAAAAAAATTAGAGCTGCAAAGGAAAAAGACCAAGTAAAATTTTAGGGACAGACCCATCAGTATAACACCCAATTTCTCAATGGAGACTTTGAAAGTCAGAAGGACCTGGACAGATGTAATGCAGACATTAAGAGTCCATGGATATCAGCCTAGACTAATATACCCAGCTAAACTTTCAATCACCACAGACAGAATGAACAAGACAAAACCAGATTTAAACAAAAACTATCCACAAATCCAGCACTACAAAAAGCACTAGAAGGAAAGTTTCAACCTAAGAAATGCACCCATGAAAATACAGGCAATAGATAACCCCATAGCAGTAAATCACAAAGAAGAGAAAAACACACACTCTACCACCAAAAGATAACATGAATTAACAACCAATGGTCATTAATATCACTGGACTTAATTCACCTATAAAAAGACACAGGAAAACATAATGTAAGTGAAATCAGGACCCTTCCTTCTGCTGCAAACAAGAAACACACATCATCTTGAAAGACAGATACCACCTCAGAGTAAAAGGCTGGGAAAAGACTTTCTAATCAAATGGATTTAAGAAGCAAGCTGGTGTAACTATCTTAATATCTAAGAAAATAGACTTTAAACTAAAACCATTCAAAAGAGATTGAGAAGGAAATTACATACTCATCACAGGAATGATCCACCAAGATGACGTTTCAATTCTGAAAATTTATGCCCCAAACAAAAGGGAACCCACATATGTAAAAAAATTAATAAAGCTTAAATCACATATCAAACCCCACACATTAATAGTGGGAGACTTTAACACCCTACTCTCACCACTGGACAGATCTGCCAAATTGAAACTTAACAGAGAAATAAGGGACCCAAATGATGTTATGACTCAAATGGTCTTAGTTGATATCTACACAAGATTCCACCCTAACAAAAAAGAATATACCTTTCTATCTACACGCCATGGATCATTTTCTCAAATTGATCACATGCTTTGTCACAAAACAAATTTTAACAGATACAAAAAAATTGAAATAACCTCCTGTATTCTGTCGGACCACTATGGCTAAAAGTAAGATTTAAACAACAGCAAAAAATTACAGAAAGCCTACACTCTCATGGGAACTGAATAATGCTCAATGGAATCCCCAATGGATCAAGGAAGAAATAAAGAAAGAAATAAAAGACTTCCTAGAATTCAATGAAAGTGAATGTACTACATATCCATACTTATAAGACACTAATTAAACAGTGCTAAGAGGAAAATTCATAACACTAAATGCCCACCTAAAAAAGTTGGAGAAATCTCACACTAGTGACTTAACAGCTTACTGAAAAGCTCTAGAACAAAAAGAAGCAAAGTCATCCAGGAGGAATAGATGCCAGGAAATAATCATATTAAATGCTGAAATCAATAAAATAGAAACAAAGAGAACAATACAAAGAATAAATGAAACAAACAGTTTGTTCTTAGCGAAAATCAACAGGGTAGACAAGCCCATATCCAAACTAACTGAAAGGCAGAGAGAGAGAGCATCCAAATTAAGAAAATCAGAAATGAAAAGGGAGACATAACAACAGACATCAAGGATATCCAGAGAATCATCAGGTCATAATTCAATCCCTGTACTCCACAAAATTGGAAAGTCTAAAAGAAATGGACAATTTTCTGGATAGGTACCATATAGCAAAGTTAAATCAAGACCAGATAAACTATTTAAATAGAACTATTTAAATATCCCTAACGATATAGAAGCAGTCATTAAAGTCTCCCAGCCAAAAAAAAAAAAAAAAAGCCAGGACCAGATGGTTTCAGCACAGATTTATACCAGATTTTCAAAGAAAAGCTAATACCAAAACTCTTCAAATTTTTTCACACAATAGAAACAGAATGTTACCAAACTCCTTTTATTAGGCTACAGTTACTCTGATTCCCAAGCCAAACAAAGACACAGCAAAAAAGAGAATTACAGAACAACTTCCCTCATGAACATTGATGCAAAAATACTCAATAAAATATTTGCAAATGGACTCCAACAACATATCAAAAAAATGTATCCACTATAATCAAGTAGGCTTCATTCCAGAGATGGAAGGATGGTGTGGTGGTATTGTGTTCCCCAAAATATTGTGCACCCTAATAAAATTTTCTGGGCCCAGAGCAGCAAAACAAACCACAGCCACTGCACCTTGCAAGTTTCTCAGCTGATCTTGTTTCCTCAGACTGGAAACCTCTGTGTCCTCATCCAGAATGAATCTCAGCTGAATTGTGGTGCTCAAAGCCTGAATGCTTAACCAGCCAAAAGCTTCTAGTTTCTGTATACATTTCTGTTTTCTTCCATCACTCCCTGGGATTAAAGGCTCAATTTCTGGGATTAAAGGCGTGAGTCACCAGGCCTGTCTGTTTCCAATGTGGCCTTGAAAACACAGAGATCCAGAGGGATTTCTACCTCTGGAATGCTAGGATTAAAGGCTTGAGTGCCACCATTTTCTAGCCTCTGTATCTAGTGGCTGTTCTGTTCTCTGATCTTCCAGCATTCACCCCAATACCTGGCCCTGGGTTTTTTTTAATTAATTAAGACCCTGTAAGATTCCTGCTACACGATGGTTCAACATACAAAAGTCTGTTAATGTAATACACCATATAAACAAACTTAAAGAAAAAAAAAAAAACACATGATAATTTCATTAGATGCTGAAAAGGCCTTTGACAAAATCCAATACCACTTCATGATAAAGGTCTTAGAGAAATCAGTAATTAAAGGGATATACCTAAACATAATAAAGGTAATTTACACAAAGCCACCATCAACATTAAATTAAATGGAGAGAAACTCAAAGTGATTCCACTAAAATCAGGAACAAGACAAGGTTGTTCACCCCCTCCATATTTATTCAATATAGTACATGGAGTTCTAGCTAGAGCAATAACACAACAAAAGGAGATCAAGTGGATACTGATTTGAAAGGAAGGAGTCAAACATTCACTATTTGAAGATGATATGACAGTATATATAAGTGACCCCAAAACCTCTCCCAGGGAACTCATACAGCTTATAAACAGCTTCAGATTGTGGTAGGATAGAAAATTAACCTAAAAAAATTAAGTAGCCCTTCTATATACAAATGATAAATCGGCTGAGAAAGAAATCAGAGAAACATCACAATTTACAATAGCAACAAATAATATAAAATAATTCAGGTTAACTCTGACTAAGCAAGTGAAAGATCTGTATGACAAGAACTTTAAGTCTCTTAAGAAAGAAATTAAAGAAGATATCAGAAAATAGAAAGATCTCCCATGCTCATAGATAGGTAGGATTAACACAGTAAAAATGGCAATCTTGCCAAAAGCAATTGACACATTCAATGCAATCCCCATCAAAATCCCAACACAATTCTTCACAGACCTGTAAAGATCAATACTCAACTTCATTTGGAGAAACAGAAAACCCAGGATAGCAAAAAGAATCCTGCATAACCAAGTCACCTCTGGAAGCATCACCACCCCTGACATCAAGCTCTACTATAGAGCTTGAGAAATACAAACAGCTTGGTATTGGCATTAAAAACTGACATGTGGACCAATGGAATCAAATTAAAGACCCTGACATTAACCCACACACCTATTAACACATGAATTTTTACAAAAAAAAAGCCAAAACTGTGCAGTTGAAAAAAGAAAACATCTTCAACAAATGGTGCTGGCATATGTGGATATCAACATGTAGAATATTGTAAATAGATCCATATCTGTCACCATGCACGAACCTCAAGTCCAAGTGAATCAAATACCTCAATATAAAAGCAGTTACACTGAAGCTGATAGAAGCAAAAGTAGGAAACAATCTTGAATGCATTGGCACAGGATACAATTTCCTGAATATAACACCACTAGCACAGACACTAAGAGCCACAACTAATAAATTGGACCTCCTGAAACTGAGAAGCTTCTGTAAGGCAAAGACACAGTAAATAAGACTAAATGTCAGCCTACAGAATGGGAAAAAATTTCACCAACCCCACATCTGACAGAGGACTGATCTCCAAAATGTATAAAGAACTCAGGAAACTAGACATCAAAATAACTTACAATAAAATTTTTAAAAAAGGGGAAGTATAAAGCTAAACAGAATTCTCATAGGAAAAATTTCAAATGGCTGAAAGACATTTAAGGAATTGCTCAACATCCTAAGTCATCAGGGAAATGTAAATGAAAATTATTCTAAGATAACATCTTACACCTGCCAGAATGGCTAAGATCAAAATCACTGCAGAGAGTTTACTTTGGAGAGGATGTGGAGCAAGGGGAACACTACTCTACTGTTGGTGGGAGTGCAAACTTGTATAGACATTTTGGAAATCAGTATGATGGTTTCTCAGAAAATTTGGGAATCAATCTACCTCAAGACCCAGCTATAGCACTCTTGGGCATATACCCTAGGAATGCTCAATCATATCACGGGGACACATGCTCAACTATGTTCGTAGCAGCATTATTCATAATAATCAGAAACTGGAAACAACCTAGATACCCCTCAACTGAAGAATGGGCAAAGAAATGTGGTACATGTACACAAAGGACTACTACTCAGCAGAGAAAAACAATGACATCATGAGGTTTTACAGGCAAATAGATGGAACTAGAAAATATCCTGAGTGAGCTAACCCAGACTCAGAAAGACAAACATGGTATGTACCCACTCATAAGTGGATACTAGATGTAAAACAAAGGATAACCAGACAACACACAGCTCCAGAGAAGCCAGCTAACAAGGAAGACCCAAAGACAGACACATGGATAGCCCTTAGAAGGGGAAATAGATGAAATTTCCATGAGTAAACTGGGGATGAGGGGTGGGGAATGGAGGATAGGAAATAGGGGATGAAGACATAAGGGAATGAGATGGTTGAGCTGGAACAGGAACGGAGTTGCAAGAAAATAGATACCATGACAGAGGGAGATATCATGGGGATAGAGAAGCCTGGTGCTAGGGATGTTTCCAGGAATCCCCAAGGATGACCCCAATTTGGACTATTAGAAATAGTGGAGAGGGTGCTTGAACTGAACTGGCTTACCCCAGTGATCAGACTGGTGAATACCCTGTTATCACAGAATTTTTTCTCCAATGACTGATGAAAGCAGATGCAGAGATCCACAGCCAAACACCAGGCCCCGGGAGGAGCGCTGGGAGTCTAATTAGTGAGAAAGAGGAGGGTTTATATGAGTGAGAATTGTTGAAACCAAGGTTGGATAAAGCACAGGGACAAATAGCCAAACGAATGGAAACACATGAACTATGAACCAAAGGCTGAGGGGCCCCCAACTGGATCAGGCCCTCTGAATAGGTGAGACAGTTGATTGGCTTGATCTGTTTGGGAGGCATCTAGGCAGTGGTGCCAGGTCCTGGGCTCATTGCATGAGTTAGCTGTTTGAAACCTGGGACTTATGCAGGGACGCTTGGCTTAATCTGGGAGGAGGGGACTGGACCTGCCTGGACTGAGTCTATCAGGGCGATCTCAGTCCTCGGGGGTGGCCTTGATCTGGAGGTGGTGGGAAAGGGGGGTTTGCTGAGGGGAAGGGGAGTGGGGCAGGAAGGGGGAGAACAAGGAAATCTGTGGCTATTATGTAGAACTGAATAGTATTGTAAAATAAAATAAATAAAATGAAAAATAAATAAATAAATAAAAAAGATATTTTTATAATAAAAAAAATCGTCCAAAGAAGAAAACCATGGCAAGTATGATCACAGAATTCTAACTTTAAAGAAATCTACTTTCTAAGAAGAGCTAATACCAACAAATCCACAAATTATTCAGCAAAATAAAAAGAGAAGGAACATTGCTGAATTTGTTTTATGAGGCCACAGTCCTCCTGATACCCAAACCACACAAAAATATAAGAAATAAAGACAGTTACAGACTAAATTCCCTCATGAACATTGAGGCAAAAATACTCAATAAAATACTCACAAAAGGTATCCAAGGACATATCAAAGAGACCATCTAACATGATCAGATGGGTTTTATGCAAGAGATTCATGAAGAAGTCAACATACAAAAATCTCTCCATGTAAACCAACATACAAACAAACTGAAAGAACAAAAGCACATGGTCATCTCATATGTTGCTGAAAATGCTTTTGAAAAAATACAAGACTTCTTCATGACTAAAGTCTTAGAAACATCAGTGATACAAAGAGGATCCTTCAAAATAATAAAGGCAATTTACAGCAAGACTAAAGCCAACATCAATTCAAATAGAATCTCAAACAGTTGCACTAAAACCAGGAAAAAGAGAAGCCTGTCCACTCTTTCCATAGCTAGTCATTATGGTCCTAAAAGTTTTAGCTAGAGCAAAAAAGACAGCTAGAGGAGGTCAAGAGGATACAAATTGGATATGAAGTCATAATATCATTAATTGCTGGTAATATGATAGTATACATAAGGGACCCCAAAAATTCTACCAGAAAATTCCTACAGCTAATAAACACTTGCAGTGAAGTGGCAGGATACAAGATTAAATTGAAAAAATAAGTAGCCCTCCTATATACTAGTGATAAACAAGTTGAGAAAGATTTAGGAAAACTACTCCCTTCACAATATCCACAAATAATAAAAAAATATCTTTGAGTAAATCTAACCAAGCAAGTGGAAGACCTGTCTGACAATAACTTCAAGTCTTTGAAGAAAGAAATTGGAGAAGATATCAGAAGACAGAAATATCTTCAATGCTCGTGGATCTGTAGGATGAACGTAGAAAAAAATGGCTCTTACCAAAAACAATCAATAGATTCAATGGAATCTTTATCAACACTTCAACAAAATTCTTTACATTTCTTAAAAGTATAATGTTCAATTTCATATGGAAAAACAAAAACCCCAGGACAGCTAAAACAATTCTGTACAATAAAAGAACTGGAGGTATCAACATTCCAGATCTCAAGCTGTACTGTAGAGCTATAGTAATGAAAACCTCATGGAATTGGCATTAAAACAGACAAGTGGATCAACGTAATTGAATCATAGACTCAGATATAAATCCACTCATCAGATTTAATTTTTTTTATTTTATAAAAGTCAAAAATACCCAATGGAAAAAATAAAGCATCTTCAACAAATGCTGTTGGGGTTACTGGATGCTGGCCTGTAGACAAATTTAAATGGTGTATATCCATATCTATCACCCTGAACAAAACTCAAATCCAAGCAATTCAAAGATCACAACATACAACCAGAAACAATGAACATTATAGAAGAGAATGTGGGGAATAGCCTTGAACTCATTGCACAGGAGACAACTTCCTGAACAGAACTCCAAGAGCAGAAGCACTAAGATTAGCAATTAAAAACTGGTACCTCATGAAATTGACAAGCTTCTGTAAGGCAAAGGATATCATCAATAGTAAAAAAAAAAAAAAAAAAAAACAGCATACTGAATGGGAACAGATTTGCACCAACTCTGCATTTGACAGAGGGCTAATATCCAAAATATATAAAGAATTTAAGAAACTGGACATCAACAAAAAAAATAATCTGAATTTAAAAATTAGGTACAAATCTGAACAGAGAATTCCCAGCAGAGGAATCTCAAATGGCTGAGAAGGACATAAATAAATGTTTGATACCCTTTGCCAGCATGGAAATAAAAATCAAAATGACTTAAGGATTGCATTATACACCCCTCATAAAGGCTAATGTCAAAAACACAAGTAATAGCTGGGTGGTGGTAGCACATGTCTTTTGTCCCAGCTTTGCACAGGCAGAGCCAGGTACATCTCTGTGAGCTCAATGCCAGCCTGGTCTCCAGAGCAATCTCATCAGAGTTTCTAGAGAAACTCTCTAGAAAAATAAATACATTTTAAATTAAAAATAAACCTTAAGTGATAGTTCTCTTAGGCAAGTATGTGAAGAAAGGGGAACACTCTTTCATTGCTGGAGGACACTTGCTCATCTATGTTCATGGCAGCTTTATTTATAATAATAAGAAAGTAGAAACAGCCTACATGTACCTCAACCAATGCAGAGATAGAGGGATCAAAGACATGGGCCTCATAAACAACTTACCGGGTCCCATAATTGCTCACAGAGACTGAACCATCTTTTCTATAAAATTTTTTAACTTTTTATGTTTGGTGACTAAAAAAGTCCATTCTAAAATACTATCCTCTGTTTGCATAATAAGTCCAGTATAGAAATGGGTAGAAGTAAAATAACTAAAATATATTCAAGTTTGGGAATTAATTGATTCAAATATGCCCTTTGTAATCTTTTTCCTCTTGGGACAGTTCTCTATCTGCTTCAGCAGTTAGATCCCTCAGACTATTTAAATCAGAATTCATGCCAAATTTGAAATAAAATACTTAATTCTTGACCAGTCAATTCAATATTGAGTCATACCCAACTAATATTTCCCAATAATTTTTGAAAATCATTAAGAGTTTGCAATTGATGTCTTTTGATCTGAACCTTTGGGGTTGAATATTTTGGTTGCATGGCTCCTGACTTGATTCTGTTAGTTCTTCAGACAATGGCAAACAATCCAAGAGCGCTGAGACATGTACAGAAAGCCTTATACTAGAAACAGTGAAGACACTGTGACTGTTGAGAACACATCACAATAGTCCTAGGAATGTAAATGAAGCTTTGGGGTGAAGCTTTTGGGCTATGTCTGGAAGGTCTCTCTCTAGCTGTCTATTTTGGGAGGCTAGGGTGTTGATGAGTCACTATTGAGAAGTGGTGGAAGCTTAGAGGTTGATGAATTACTATTGAGAAGAGGTGGAAGCTTAGAGGTAGATTCCCTCAGAAAGGGTTAAGATAGTTCTTTATACATGATAGTAATACAAAGTCCAAGCCTGGCCATGCCAAGAACCCTCTGGCTTACTCTATTGGTATGATTGCTTTTTCCAGCCCACTAAGTGTATGTCTCCATGTAGTATCAGGGGTAAAGGTGTAAGGTGATTAGTTTACTAAGGAATTTGATATAATCAGCTCACTATCTGGGTGTATGTGTCCAATGTCACATTGTATATTTTAAATACTAGTTTGATTCTAATTAATAAAGCTGTCTGCATTTCCAGAAAAGTGAAGAATATAAAGCAGACCTCACTTTCATTCTTTATAATCAACACATTCCTCTTCCCTTCATACAATTGTATATGGATCATGGTTTGAGCACACACATGTCTGGCTATGCATTTGAGAAAGGGACAACTTCCTGCTACTGATCTATAGAGACATGAAACAGATAGATTTAACTCTTACAGCAATCACAAAGCCTCTCACAAACTCACCTCATGCAGCACCTCACATTTCTATGTAGTGAGTAGCCATTGCAGCTTTGATCTGGAAGTTCCAACCCCTGTTGAGGCTTTGGTAACTGTCATGCCTACATACAGGGCCAAGAGAGTACTCTGAAGACCTGAGATCCTGATGTGCCATCTCGCTTGGCTCCTGGACCCTGGATGCTGAAGGTGGACTGAACAGAGTTCTCCAGAGAACACCACCAGACTGCACTATGCCTTTCCCAGACTCTGTAAACTATCCATTCACTTGTAAGTTACCCCACAAAATAAACCTCACTTTTAAATATGTGGAGTGGCTTTAATAATTTCACCAATATTTCTAGGTATTTCCATATCAGTGTTAGGCTAATGAAGAGTAAGTAAAAATGAGATTATGTCCAATGTCCTTTATTGCCCTGCATCTGGCATTTTCTCTCTAGCCTCCTTGTCCATCACCCATATCTTCTTTACCCTACTCCACTCTGGGATAGGGTGGGGTAGCTCACACTTGTAAGTTTTTAATTGTCTATGCAACACATTCAATACACCTAATAATCCAGTGGTCAGTGGGGAATGGGCAAAGCATGTCACTCCAATGCTGTTCTCAAATGTAAGTCATTCCCCTATGGATGGCAAGAAGAGGAACTAAGGCAGGAAATCCATCTGAGAATCCTGAGAGAGCACAAGTGCTGAAGTAACATAAAAAACATGAGTGAAACTTACATCTGACTAGGCATGTACAGGATGCAGTCAATCAGGGAGGACTGTGTTCTGTGTTCTGCAGTACAGAGGATTCTGCATGGTGGGCTAGAATACACTGGAGATTTCAAAACTCTTTGTAGAGAAAATCTAAAATTTGGAACATACATTAATGTCATATTTGTAAATAGAATGATAGGCCACACCCTTATCAGATCATTTCAGCTTTCATTTCATTGAAATGTCCCAAAGAAGATTATCAATATGATTAAGTACTGTGCATATGTCTCAAATATCTCATATTTTAAAAACTAAAAAAATATCTTGGCAAAGTGTCACATGACTCTAAAAGCAGCACTGGAGAGAGAGTAAGATACAGAATTTCTGGGTTATCCTTGTTTGTATGGTGGGTTTGAGGTCAATCTTGGCTAAAAGAGACATTTATTAAAAAGATCATTAATTAAAATATTTTTAAGTTCATTTGTATTTTTTTTCATATAGTTAAAAAATTCTCCCTCTACTGATGGACACATAATAATGACACTAAGCATGTAAGCACAAAAATAATCACATTTGATCAGGAACTCAAAAGTTTAGATAGTTTGGAAGTTATCAGTGAAAAGGAACCATCATTTGTGTATCACAGATAAAAATATCAATTTACTTTTTACTGAACAAGAAAAAAAAGTGTGTACTCTGTCAGAGAAAACACTTACCCATGCTTAGAAGAGTTGAAAAAAAATTGTTAAAGAGAAGAAGCAGTCTTACAGTCACTGTGTACCTTTTAGATTAGACTCTGTTGATGATGAAGTTTACTGATAACTGTCACTTCTTTGTTTTCATTTTCATTTCCCCTACCAATTTTTTATTATTTAAAACAATTTTAAATTTAAATTCATTTTGATCATATTCTCTCTTTCCCACTGTTTCTTCCAAAATTTCCCCTCCTTATCCACACAAACTTAAATTCTTTCTGAAAAAACAAAATCCAAATAAAACAAAAATCCCCCTGAGAGAAAACAAAATAAAACAATACCAAAAAGAGAAAAATAAAAACACTTAACTGCAACAAAATGAAAGCCCCTGGGTGCACACACACACACACACACACACACACACCACCACCACCACCACCACCACCAACAACAACAACAACAACAACAACAACAACAACAACAAAACCAGTTATTGAGCCTATTGTGTTTGTCAACTATGCTTTCACATGAAGAGTTTCCTGGAGAGTTTGATATATCTAGTTTCACCTCATTGGAGAAAATGGAATTTTCCCTTTCCCAGTAGGTATAAATGACATCCCAGTAGTTAATCTTTACTCGGGTTACTAAATTTCCATTCATTCATTTTTAAAAAAATGTTGCCAGGGGCAAGCCTCAGCAGTTTTGAGGGTCTCAAAGGGCAGGGATGTCTGGCAGGCACAAAAAAAGACTGAGACACAAGAGTTGGTTCAAGCTGACAAATCTTGTCAGATCTGAAGATGTGGGTTTCCTCTGCCTTCTTCTCCATATCTGACTCAACCCCAGTCTTTTATTGTAATAATATGAGGGAATAGGAGATGAGAAAATTCAACAGGTGATTGGGTTCTTCACAATACTTTCAAAAATGCTTTTTTAAATCAGCAAAGTGTACCCCATGCCCCTTGACTGCACATAGAAGTTCCCAGGAAGAAATCCAAAGCATATCAGCTTATTCTTTTGCAGGTTAATAATTATCAGAACATCTGAGGTTATCACCCCAGAGGCCATCTACTTGTGGTTTCTTATAAAGCACAGAAGTACAAGCACTGATGGTTTAAAGTACCAAGCTGCCAGCTCCCACTCAGCCTAATTCCTTCATATCTCTGTAAATCATCAAGTTGTCTTTTAACAAGTTCTGGACAACTCTTGTCTTCTGTCCCATCTATGTGTCACTCCATAGAAAGTTTTCTGTCACCGGCCTTCTGGGTTTTTCCCATGACATGCATAACAGCTTTAACTCCTGCCATTGTCATAATCTCAATATCATTTCTAATTTTATTGAAGCCACTGCAGGAGAGAGAAAGAAAAATCATAAAGAGCAAATAGAGTAGGAGGATTATAAGAACAAGTAACAGTTAGATCGATGAGAGCATGACATGCATATGGCATAAAGTCTGCCCTCAGAACATAAGGGTTGTTCTTTCCCTGACCCACAGAAGGCAGGCTTAGTAGAATATCCCGTGGGGCAGGCCTGGAGGGATTGATGTCCTCATTCTTGGGTACCTCCAGCACAGATTCCACTGGCAACATATCAGGTTTTTCATATGCTGTCTTCAGCAAAATAGAACAAAATAAAGTAAAATATGATGAAATAATATTATCACCTCAAAGTTGTACAAGACAAACCAAAAAAATGAAATCAGCACAAGGGAAGGCACAAGCAGAGACCCAAATGCTTAAACATCTAGGAAGACCACAAAATTACTAAACTGTAGACCCTAACATATAAGCAGAGGATTGGTGCAGACTGGTGTGGCACTATGCATGCTGCTCCAGTCTGTGGGTTCATATGAGCTTTTCTTATGTTGATGTGGATGGTCATGTTTTCTTAGTGTCCTCTCTCTTATCTGGCTCTAACATTCTTCTTCTGAAGAAGAAGAATTTTCTGAGAACTAAAGTGAGAGATTTGGTATAGACATACCATTTAAGGCTGATTGTTCAAAAATATTTCAAATTCTGTGTGTTCTCTATCTGTAAATCTCTAATTTTTTCCCAACTGTTTTGGGAGAAAACTTCTCTGATGATGGCTGAATGAGACTCTAATCTCAGCATAGCAGAACACCATTGGGAGCTATTTTTTGACTGATTTTTCAGACCAGTAGTACTTGGTTTTACCCTAGGTCCTCCGACTATCTAGTCTCTCCCCCACAACAGAGTGCCAGCTATGGGTTCCAACTCATATAGTGGGCCTTAAGTAAAATCAGTTATTGGTTAGTTACTTCCATGAGCTCTGTGGCAATATTGCCCTAACATATCATGCAGGTAGGACTATGTAAATGGAAGTTTCCAGTCCCAACAACCTGGTCCCAAATAACCAACTCAGAGTCTAAATGTGAGTTATAAATGATTCTGTTAGCTTAGGCTTGTTATTACCTAACTCTTACTACAATTTAACCCATTTCTATTAATCTATATATTGCCAGGTACCTTGTGGCTTTACTTGTTCTCTAGAATGTCTTACTTCTTGATCAGCTGGCTGACATCTCTCCTGAATCTGCTCTCCTTCTTCTCATCACTCTTAGTTTGATTTTACTGTCTAACATCTTGCCCAGCTACCAGCCTGTCAGCTTTTTATTAACCAATGTGAGTAATCCATATTCATAATATAGAAAAAGATTGTTACACAGAATGTCCTCCTCTTTGTCTAGTAAAAAGTAAGATCTTAACGTAAATATAGTAAGACTATATATAACTAAAAGAGCTATTAAGTAAGAATTACAACAACAATATCTAATCCATTTACATTTGTCAAAATTAGAGAAAATATTTATTTATCTTAATCTTGGTCTGTCTAAAGTTTTGTATCAAATTTACTTTCTATTATAACTAAGGAAAACTGTGATTATAACTTTTTAGTCTTTAACTCCATCAAAAAACCCCAGAAAGCTAAAATGGTACTGAATAACAGGGACACCAGTTTGCCTGGACAGTCACCCAAAGTTCCTCTGTGACATTGGGACATCCACACTCTAACCTACAGGCCAAGCATATCTCACTGACTTTCCTGTGAAATAGAGAATTTTGAAGTACTGTCCAATACTGTCTTGGCAAAGTTCAGCAGTCAATTTTCTTGCATCCTGCTGGTCCAATTTAAACAATAACTGTAAGTAATTAAGGCAATAGAAGTTTCTTTGCCCCCATTGCTTAATTTTGCCATAAAGAAAACAAACTCCATATGTTTTTCTAACATACCCATCATCCTTTTTGAAGTAATTGATAATGCCAGGAACAGAGATGTCTCACTAAATCAAGAAATGTCTAAGTTCTTAAAACATTTCAAATGCCATATTCTGTAGGTCTTTGAAGTGTTTGAAGATTGTGTATATAGCTGAAATGTATCTCTGTATACCTTGAAGACCTAAATAACATGACTGCAAGTTTGCTATTATAGATGACTATTAATCTGTATTTAACTAGATATTACATTTTTAAATGAGATACATAAACATAATACCTGAAATAATAGTAGACTTACATATAGAATAAAAATTAACTTTAAATTTGTAAAAGGATTCCAAAATCCATACCAATGTAAAATACCTAAGATTAATACTTGCTTTTTGGATTGGAGTGTATTCAATAATCTATCATTTTATCTGATCATTTCTATACCCTCTATTTCTTTTCAGAAAAAGATTCCTGGATCTTATCTCCTTTGTTTAGCTTTCTTTTCTGACCATTATGTGTAACAACTTGTAAGCAACCTCAACAAATCATGACACCTTTTCATAATTTATTTTTGGGAATGCAGGTGTAGTTCTCTAGATTACTTCCTATTGATTATGGGAACTAGTAATCTTGTAGTGATCCTGAAAAATTTAAGATTATAGTCAAGTCCTGACTGAAGTATTCTGTGAGGCTGGATCATCTCAGAAGTCGAAGTTGTTCTGATGCAGAACTCAGAGGGAACTGTAACAGATGCACTCTCAAACTTCTTCATCTTTGTCATCTCTTCCCATCTGAAAATTTTTTATGGGGTCTTTTTTATTCAAACCTATTTTTTCTTGACTTAGAATGAATCCAGAGCCTTTCCCTTCCTGTGGAAATAAAAGCAGAGCCTCTTTCCCAAAGCAACATATTTTTGAACTAAATTTTGATGTCAAAATATTTTTAAAATATAAAGGTTGGTTTAATCTAGCAGCTTTCATAATCAAATGTTTCTTTGCAGTTCTCATTTGTTGATGAGTAGTCAAGAGATTTAAAGACAATACAATAACTTACAGTATCCATACTGCCTGTGTGTTCTCCATAGTTACGTGGAGTTACATAGTTACATCTCCAGGAAGTTTCTAGGCCCATGCTGCCACACAGTAGTATGTTGTCAGCTGTTCAAAAACACCATATGCATGTTTGGTAGTAAGGCCTCTTAAAAGATCCATCGTCCAATTTTGCCAAGCCACCAAGTGGTCTCTTAGAGGAGCCAGGCCTCTGCTTACTACCAGCAAACAGATCCCACTGGCAAAAAATTCACTACCAAGAAGCCATGCTTGACTACTTTCTTGTGTGTCTAGTATCCTTTTCTAAGCTTTGTCAGGTTTTATGTGGAAATTTTGGCCACACATTGGAATGCCATATGAAAAGGAACATTTCCTATTCCAACTGCCTATTCCCAAATAATGGACTCAGAGGCGGAATATGAATTATAAATCTTTGGCTGATAGCTTAGGCTTGTTACTAGCTCAATCTTATATTTAAATTAAGCCATATCTATTAATTTATATAATGCCAGGTGGCTCATGGCTTTGCGTCCTCTAGCATGTCTTACTGATCAACTGGCTGGCATCCCTCTTGACTCCACTCCCCTTCATCCTATCATTCTCAATTTTGCTTTCCCATCTAACTTCCTGCCCAACTACCCGCCTATCAGATATTTATTAACAAATATTAGTAATAGATATTCATAATGTAAACAAGGATTTCTCCATAGCAGACACCATTGTAGATCAAAGGATTTGTGGCTGGATCTATGTCTACATTTCTCTTTTGATAGTGTGCCAACCACATTCCAGTAACAAAAGTGCTGGAAAGTAGATATGAAAGCTCTATGCAGTCATCAGCCAAGCATCTGTATGTTCAGTGAGTTATAAAGGTGTTGTCTTCAGCAATAGCAACTTGCTGTAAGTTTGTGTAGAGCAACCTATAGCCTTTGTTGTTAGGGGTTCCCATTAGGTCTCTTTGGCCAACAACTCAGTTAGATATAAACTAATCACAGTAATAAAAATTCCTTTGGTGGCAAGAGATGGCCATTTGGAACACCATCTCTCCCATTATTAGGTCATATTATTTAGATGGTCCTCATATGTATGTATACTGTATTAGGTTTTGTCGCTTGAGTTTTCCTGCCTTGCCCACAGTCAGGACAAATCTTTGTCACCCACCAGTCCCACAGCCGCTCAGACCCAACCAAGTAAACACAGAGACTTATATTGCTTACAAACTGTATGGCCGTGGCAGGCTTCTTGCTAACTGTGCTTATAGCTTAAATTAGTCCATTTCCATAAATCTATACCTTGCCACATGGCTGGTGGCTTACCGGCATCTTCACATGCTGCTGGTCATGGCGGCGGCTGCAGTGTCTCTGGTCATGGCAGCGGCTGCAGCGTCTCCTTCTGCCTTTCTGTCCTTTTATTTCTCCTCTCTGTTAGTCCCGCCTATCTTTCCTGCTTAGCCACGGCCGATCAGGTTTTATTTATTAACCAATCAGAGCAACTTGACATACAGACCATCCCCCAGCACAGCCAAGTGCAGACCATCTCAAACACCTGCACTCAGGCCCATGGTCCTAATCATCCTCTATACGGACCTGCTGGGTAACGCCACAAAGAAACCAAGAAGGGCTCCCACAGGACAAACAGAACATCCCACAGCAAGGTTTCATATGTTCCCTCAAATGCCCCTTAATTTTAGCTGTGACTCCCCCATATTCCCTCTTCTAAGTCTCTCTCCTTTCACCCTCTCCACTTGATTCCACCGTTCATTACTTACCGATTCATCCACAATTTGCCCTTTTAAGTTTAGATTTTTTTAATAGTTATTACATGATAAAGGGACTTTCTTTCCTGATTTAGTTTATGTGGTGTTCTGTATGCTTTTTTTTTTTACTTTGATAGTCATCTCCTTCTTTAGGTAATATAATTTTTTTCTATGATTTTGTTGAAAATATTTTCTGCACCTTTGAACTGTATTTTCTTCTTCCTCTATTTTTAATATTAAACTTGTTCTTTTCATAGTGTCCCAGGTATCTTTAATATTTTGTGACAGGATTTTTTATATTTAAACTCTTCTTTGACAAGTGTATCAATTTCTTGTGGGATTCTCTCTTTCACTTCTTGTATTCTATTCAGGAAGCTCACATCTGAGGTTCCTGTTTGAGTTCCTAAGTTTTTCTTTTGCAGATATCCTCAAATTTGAGTTTTCTTGATTGATTCTATTTCCACTTTTGGGTCTTGAATGGTTTTATTCATTTCCTTCCATTGTTTGTGTTTTCATAGATTTGGGGGGATTTATTCTTTCCTTTTTAAGGACCTGTGTCATCTTCATACAGGCTATTTTAGGGTCATTTTCTTATTCTGCAGCTATGTTGAAATACACAGTGCCTGCTGTACTGTGGTTGCTGGATTCCAGTGGAAACACACTGTCTTGGATATTATTGACTGTGCTTTTAGGTTGATATCTAAGCATCTGTGATTGGGAAAACTATAATTCTCATCTGGGATTGGGAAAACTATAATTCTAGGTGGTAACATCTGGTCTTGTCTTTGTTGGGTTGTTATTTCCTTCCTAATTTTTTGTTGTTCTGTTTGGTACTTAGGAGAGTTTTGTGGCTGTGTGTTGCCTGGTAGCAGATAATTCTGGGATCCTGATAGGTATGGACACTGGGAGTCCTAGGTAAAATGTTTCCAGATATAGAAAGCTGAGACTTAGGAATGGCAATTATTTCAGAGGAGGTCGTTAGAAGGTCCATAAGAGGGAAGAGAGCAGAGTTTTCCACAGGAGCTACTTAGATAGTCACCTGAGAATGTGGCCCTGAATGATGTCAGGCACAGCAGAATTTCAATATAAGGCTGTTAATGAGATTGAGATGTGGATTTGGAAGAATGGATGAAGAAATGAAGATCTGCAGTTAGCCTATTTGCTTTCCTAAATAGCATGCCCTGTAGGTACATAGGGAGTGTCTTCTGGATTTCAGGAATTGCTAGGACAAAACAATGTGGCTCGTGGCTTATCAGCATCTTCACATGTGGCTTGTCATGGTGGCGGCTGGCAGTGTCTCCTTCTGCCTTCCTGTTCTTTCTTTTCTCTTCTCTGTTAGTCCCGCCTATACTTCCTGCCTAGCCACTGGCCAATCACTGTTTTATTTATTGACCAATCAGAGCAACACATTTGCCATACAGAACATCCCATAGCAAAGGAGACTGTAACAGGTATTCTATACAGAGACTAGGAGACTGAACTTGAAGGATCAAATGAAGAGGTAAAGATCTGGATTCAGCTTAACTCCTTCCATGACCAGCTTGGCCTGTGGGTTTCTAGGAATTTATGATGGACTTGAGGTGTGGAACAAACAAGTGCATTGATGTAGAGATGTAAGAAGGGGTCTTGGAGATCCACTATAGATTTGGGTTTCTAAAGCAGGTGTTCTCTTGAAGAGTTTAGGGTAACTCTGTGGGACTAGACTCAAAGGAATGAGGTGGAGGTGAAGATCTGTAGTTAGCTTACCTCTTTCCTGCCCAGAGTAGTCTTTGGTTTCCAAATGAGGGCCTGTTGGAGTTGGATATTGGGATAGTGCAAGGAGTTGGAGGACAGGTCCTAGGATCTGTGGAATCTATTCCAAATGGAAGGGGGAGTTGCTGCAGATTTTCTGTGGCATAACTGGGGATGAGACTGGGAATTGGGTCTGGAGGAGCACAGGGAAAGGTAAATCTGCAGTCAACATACCTGCTTCCATGGTAGGAGTCAAAAATAATTTTTAATGAAAAGTATCCAGCAGCAACAAAAAATTGGATTACAAAAGGAAATTGATTTCCTAATGTTATCATCCATGAACAGAAAGTTTCCACATAAGTAGCAATACCAAGGACTGCTTTGTCTTTTGTAAAATCTTTTACTTTCTCTTCATAAAATTCAGTATTCCCCATGAAGCTTCCTTATTCAGCTGTCTCTGTTGTAAGTGCAATTTCCCATATGTTTTCTCTCCAACCATTCAACACATTTTTTTTCTGTTATTTCCATGGTTCTTTACCTTCCCATGAAATAATAACTGAATCTGTGATAAAATATGTAATAAAAGTTTTGAAACAATAATACTTTTAGGCCCCCAGGGAAAGAGCTTGAATTTAAAGCAAAGTCCAAACCTATGCTTTCTTGTGACTATTTCTTAATATTAACCCTGTTGTGGCAGTGCATAGTTGTAATTCCAGGATATGGGTATCAGAATCAGGAAGACTGTGAATGTGATGCCCCTCTGAGTTACAGCATGAGGTAAAACTCAACACAAACTAATATTTCCCAGAAGTACTTCCAAGTAAAAATTATTCAGATCAATCTCATGAAAGTTTAAACCTATATTATTTTCATTTACCCATAGAATACAGTATTACATTGTGTAAACATTAACCTCTCTCAAATTCTTTGCACACATTGCTTTCATTCCCATGGATCACTGTCTAGAATTATTTCTATAAGTCTTTTTGAACATCTCAGGGCAGGTTGTGTATGGTGGTGCACACCTTTAATGTCAACACTTAGGTGGTAAAAGCATGTGGGTAGATCTATGTTCTTTTTGAACTTGAGGTCAGTCTGGTCTCTAGAGCAACTTACATTCCATCAGACACGGCTCCATAGTGAGATCCTCTCTTAAGAAATAAACATCCCAGTACATTTAGTAGGTGGGTTGTCACACACCTGTGAACAAAGCACAACAGAGATGGAAGCAGGAGGATCAAATGTTCAAGGACTTCATCCACTATGAAGTAAGTTTGAGAACAGCATCAGTTATATGAGACCCAGTCTCTAATATCCTTTCTTCCCCAGAAGGAATTCCAGCCTAGGTCTTTTAGGGCCACAGATCAGCCACAATTCAAGCCTACACAATATACAAATGCTGTGTGGGATTCTTACCCTCTCTACATGTTCTGTTTCTTTACAAAATCCTTTATCATTTCATGATGCCATTTCTTTTTTCACGTCCCTTTCTTCATCTTCCATCCATATCTCTGCATGTATTCTCTCAGAGCTTTCTGTTGATTACCTTCACTTTTGTTTCTTCTTTTAGGACACAAAGAGCATCATAAAGAAGATGTGTGACTTCCTAGAAAAAAATAGAGCCAGATGCTCCTCAAGTACAACTCCTTTCAAGCCATGGAAGAAAACAAAATGTCTAATTTCAGTCTCGTCCCTGAAGATATTGTTACTCTCAATTTGGTTCTCTTGAGAAAAGATGAAGACATTTTTCAGCTTTAAATTATGACAACATATGGAGGGCTTGTTGCCGGGAGCCATTCCCCAGTGGTGGACGGGTCCTGCAAAAGGTGTAAGGAGTCGGTGGGAAAAGGAATTGAGCCAGGCCATGGTAGTCTGGAGAATCTTGCAGCCTGACTGACTAGCAGCCAGAGTGTTTCTTTATTTTTACAGAATTTAGTTAGCAGGGATACATTCATGATGTTCCAAAACATAGATCATACCATTTTTGTTTTTCAACACCTGTTTTACTTCCTTTTGCCCATCTTTTAGTCATCATTAATAAACTGACAGTACAGAGTTATCATTTCCAATCATTTTCCCTCAAGTTTTGACATCATTAATAAACAGAGTTATCATTCTTACTCATTAACCCCATAACCCAATTTTTGAGGCTGTAGAGGCATATGACAGCCTGTGCTAAGACTGGTTGTTTTGGTTGCTTCAAGACCATGAGACCAATACAAAATCTTCAACCATCCTGGGCATTTTGCCATGTCTCAGGCAATGTATTACTAACTCTTAGTGGTCAGAGTGCCCAGGGAAAATCCTCAGGCTAAAATTGTTGCAGTTATTATTCAAATCCTGGCAAAATACAATCAATGTTTACATTTATATCTTTATAGAATTTGGCATTTTGCTGTTCCTTGACATTATAGTGGCTTTGAATTTTAAGAGAGGGAGGTCATGACTTCTTATACTTTTATCATCTTTCCACTATATATTTTCTTTATTAATATGTCTCTATGTGGGGCAGAGTTGTATGCCACGTAATTGTCTGAGTGTACAGTGGGAAGAGGCTTGTAATCTGAGCTGTGGCCAACTCCTCTAGCCTACCAGATCTTGTTGACCTTTTTAAATTTACTTTGTTTTGAATATCTTGTTCCAGTGTAAGTACAGGGACAGATGTTTCAAGAATATCTGATAGCCTCATAAAGAGACCTCTGGCTTCTTCTTTATGTGTCAAAACCTTCAAAGTGCAAAGAAGACCTTCAAGTAGATAAGGATATCTCCCTCGAAGTGTGTATTGGGGGTTAGTATGTTCAGGACTTTCCTGGATAAGCTTAGAAGCAGCATTTCTGGGAGAAGGCATAAATAAGTCATAAGGAATTTTCCATCAACCCAACATCCCCAAATCATACAAATATTAAAAATGCCCCAAGTATGTAAAAGGTGGAGATGAGAACCAAACGTGTCATGGCAGTCATCATGTGGCTCAGCTATGCTGGATTTTTGTCAAGCAGCTGTACTGGCTTTATGATTTCTGCCATTCCATTGAGATATGGCTGTGGCATCTCCCCCTTTTTTGTTTTAAAAAGATGACTGGAAGGACAAGTATCAAAATAAGCACAACTCCTAGGATTACTGCCAAATTAATGATAATAGACCAAAAGCTCTGTCCTGAACAACAGAGGTGAGAGATTGTAAATCTGATTGTAACCTCAGAAGCCAAGGTAGCCTCTAATTGAGCTGAAATAATGGCTATACTTTGTTGATGTAAAGACTGTATGTTTGTGATTAGTTTAGGATTGTTTCATAGTCCTCGGAGGTAGGACCTAACCTGTGACTAGATTATCTTAGAAATTATTGTATAGAACTGGAGTGACATAAATCCATTTAAATTGTGAATAACAAGAGACAGTTAATCTAACCTTAACATTTAGAATTTGATTACCCATAGTAATGAGTATAATAATGTCTAAAAGTAAAACAGCAGTAAATCTTTTAGCCTACTGAGAGCATTAGTAATTTTTTTGATAGTATATATTAAATAGGCACATTAGCTGTATATCCCAGGTTAGGAAATCAATGTTCCAGTCTTTTGTAAATAAATGAATGAGTTTGTAATCATCTCATTCCTTCCTGCTGAAATATGGGGAACCAAAAGGCTGGAATGTTGACCAAGTCCAGGAAGAGAAGACTGCTTCATTTGTTGTTCAGGTGATGCAGAACCATCTGAGGCTAGGGACGTGCAGGCAGAAGCTTGTTGTTCCAGTAAGACTGAGGTGGGACTATTTCTGAAGTCATTGCATATCACATCATATTTTCTCACAAACCTTACAGAAGAGTCATTCCATGGTGATGATGTGTGCTTCAGTAGCTCTGAAAAAAGTGATTTGTTCTGGGAGAGCATCTTGAGATTGCAGATGGTTGTGTTCAATACCTTAAATTGAAAACAGAAGGGTAGACATGTTGTAATGAGGCTTCGTTAAGTCTCCCTGTCATAGAAACTCCAAAGAAAACATTTAGTGGTGGCACTAGAGATATATCTGGGATGATAAACACAGAAAATACTTCAATTCATGGCTGAAAAATTTTGACCCTGTCACCATTGCTTTCTCACAGCAAGCTGAGAATAGACTCCACAGAGGCAAAGTTAGTTATTCACCAGTGTTACAACATGATGATGTTTACCAACCTCAACTTAGATTGCTTCAGGGTCAGGGCTACTCAGTTTGTTCTGAATTGCCTCTACAGGAATGGGAATATCCATCTTCTCTATGTCTGTGCTACCTCTCTATGCTGGGAGCAGATTTCAGGTGTGGTTTCAAAGCTGTAAAGTTGAGGAGCAACTTTGCCAGAAAGAATCACACCTGGAGTGTCACCTTTACCTAATTAGCAAATAATTAGTGAGATGGGACTTGGCATTGAAGAAGGAATGAATCAGATGTCAGGTCTTTGGGGACAAGTAAAGAACAAGGGTTAAAATGCAGCAAATGGAGTGTTATGGGTAATGGATTTGATTTTATTCTTCCAATAATTTACATGCTTTAGCCTTAACCTCCAAATTTCCTCCACCCTAGATTGTAAGGTTCATAACCTAGAATATAAAGACATCAGGACTATACATATAGCTAAGTAAGTTAAAGTGGTTAGCAGACTGCATTTAATCCAATACTCCTGGTGTCTTCACAAGAGGAAGTTTGGGCTCAGTTTTGAGCATGCATACATTTCACTTCAAGAATATGGTCATTTATACACTATGGACTGAGCCCTCTGGAGAATCCATTGCTATTGACAGATAACCTTAGACTACTGTGCCATAGACTCTGTAAAGACAGAATTGTCTGCACTAGAACTGAAGGTCCCACATAAGAAGAGAAGTTGCCAATTGGATTTCCTCTAATGAATCATCATTTGGCAGAGGTAAAACAGTATGGATACATAAAAGGCTTTACTGAAATGCCAAAAGGAATGAAGTGGCTTGTTTAATAGGAAATGGCTATGGAAACTAACAAATAAAAGTTCTATCAGAAACACACTGGAGCAGATGTAATAGAATCAAGCATACAATTCCATGAAGACAGCTGCCATTTCCTCTTTTCCATGTAGATTCTTCTAGTATAACCACAATAAATTTTAGTTAAGTCTCTCCAAAACATAGTGTTTTTCATGTACCATGTATGTTAGTTCTGTCAAAAAGCTTGATCTGACTCCATATGTCATTTGTAATTTAATCATTGTAGAGATTATATGACATTCATTTTTTTAACACTTGAACATAACTTTTACTCTGGGGAATTATTTTTCTTGTACTCACACTCATTATAAGCCAAAAGTCCCACTGAAAACCAGTTCACTAAAGGAGAGACCAACTTCATTACTTGCCCCATCCTGATTCATGACTTCATTATAGAGGATGCTGAGATGGAATCTGGGAAACACTTTTGAAAGAATAAGATGCTAGGTGGAATGAATCTGGTTTGAAGCTTCAAGCAATAATTTTCTACAAGCAATGTTGATCATTATGATTCCATATTTAGATACTGCAGGAAATACAGATCGGAGAGATGGTCATTCCCATTCATCTGCTGTCAGTAGACATAACTTTTATAAAGACATTGTCACAATGAAGACATGAAGAAGGAAACATCTTCTGTCAAACTTCAAAGGTTTTGGACCTCAGTACTTCAGAGTGGATGTTTTCTAAATAGAATGCTTGAGCTAATAATCATTTTCACTGGTGCCCTTAGAAGACATTAATCTGAGACACAGAGGGAAGAAGACTTAGAGAGAAGCCTGCTAACTGCAGGCCAATAAAAAGCCAGGGAAGGTCTGGACAAGAACTTGTTGTGAAACCAGCCTCCTACAGGACTGTGAGGAAGTTCCTTTCCAACAAGACTTAAGCCACCAAGCATTAGTATTATCCTGTCTTCTGACACACAAGAGTTTGAGGGGACTTTTAGAAAGAGTTGATGAAGAGAAATATATGCTTGTAAGGGCCACAGGATTTTTGACATAATTCAACTTACAAATTCATGTGTGTACCTGAAAAGACATGCTTCTCTCAATTGGACTGATTCAATCCAAGTGGGAAGCCATATTGAATTGACTGAGATTCTGAAATCTCAGAATCCAGTCTGGCTTACCAAGAGCCAGGCGTGCTGTGGGAAACAATAAAGAAATTTGTTCTAATAATGAAGATAATAAGAAACCTGAGAGCAGCAATGAGTATTGACAGGTCACCTTCTTAACTGATGACACTCTTCCAGTCATATCGAATAATGGCAAATTATTTGAATATGGTATATCATTAATTACCATTTAATTCTGAATAGTTTATATTTTCTTTAATAATACCACTGGGATTTAAAGTTAACATATATGATACATAAGAAATACAATGTGATAAGGAAAACCATGACTTCTACTATCAGTCTTTTTAGCTTCAAGTTCACATCCACCACTCTCATGCTGAGTAACATGTCAAGGACTAAATTTTCCTCATCAGAAAAGTGGAAACAAGGCCAGTACCTTCCTCACTCACTTATGAATGCTTTCAACAATTCCATACTGTGTATGATCTATGTGTCTGATATGATTTGACAAATGAAGCCTTTGGTGATAAAAAGAAACATTTAACTTTCTAAATATATTAGATACATATTTCAAGCATCTTTACAAAAAGGAAATTCATCAAAGTGTCACAGTTATGAAATAACAGATGGTAAGATGGGCCTGCAGAGTTCTACATGGAGGGAAGACAGGAAGAATTGGTCAGAGTTGCATAAGTTGGCAAACCAAAGGGCGGCAAGTGAGTATATGGAAGACATCAGCACTCTAGAAAAAAGGAACACTGTTCAATGAGAGCAGATGGACAATTTGTCATGTCTAATGTCGAAACCAAAGACATAGTAGAATGGAGTGATGAGAACCAAAGTCTGGTGAAAAGATACGATAAAAAGATCACGTAGTTCTTCATATATCACCAGACACTATACTGACTGAAAATAGAAATCTTGGGATGTTCTCAGCTGGTAGTATCTGTGTCTCTTGCATCTGATGAAAGCATCAAGATGATTGACATATAGCTCACAACAGTGTGCATCTCTAGCTCAAGAAGATCAGATGCCTCAAAGCTTGGCAGGAACCTGCATTCATGTGTACCTACACACACATAATTAAATATAATTTTAAAGATTTTTTAAAAGTTGCTTGCATGTTTTTTTAGAAGTTTTAAAAGTAAACACTAAAATTTTGAAGGAACAATTGAAATCTGCTTAGATAATTGAGATGAGAAACTCTTTTGGATTGGACAGTGTGATGGATGTAGGTGTAGTGGAAAGCAGGAGTAATCTCAACATCTAAAAGCTAGAGCTAGTGTGGAAGCCTTTAGAGTGTGTAGTTGATATGAGATAGGAGGAGGGAGGACATTATTGCCACTGAAGTAGAATTCTGATGTATAATTTAACAAGGGGTAAGAAGTGTTCTGGAAGACATTGGAACTTCCCCTTTGTTAACTATGTGGCCCTTGTCAAGTACATGGTAAGAGCATGTGAAAGAATGACTGAGAGCAGTGTTGAGATCATTGTTGAGATCATCATTAACGAATGTATGTGTCTGCTTAATATTTTCTAAGCATGCCTGGGGACTGGAAAAATCACTTTACAGTATCCCAAGCTGAAGCTTTTGATGAAGTGTTCCAGGAGAAAATAGCCAGTTTCCCTACAGGGCTGTTTCCATGGGAATAAATTCTTAAAACTGTAAAAAAAATTATCGTGAGTGGCATTTATTTTCCTGTTCTTGTATATGTGAATGACTGGATGTTGTCTCAGATTAAATCTTGTTATTGAATTGTAGAGTTTGTTTTTGTTTTTGTTTTTGTTTTAGATATTAAGTGAAAAAGTGTTAGTAGTGGTAATAGTAGAGGAGGTAGTTGTAGTGTGTGTGTGTGTGTGTGTGTGTGTGTGTGTGTCCATCCATATTTCCATGTACAGTGCTTTCAGAGGTCAAAAAAGTGCATTGGTTCCAATGGTGTTGCAGTTACATATGCTGTAAGCCCCCTGATTTGTGTCTTGGATATGAACTCAGGTCCTATGCAAGGGTAGTGCAGTGCTCTTGACCACAGAATTATCCTCCACTCTGAATCTTGGAGCCTTGAGTCATCAAATATTTTCTTCTTTATTACTGGTTTGTTTTACATTATCAAGTAACTCTAATATGCTTCATGGTATCCCAGCTTAAAACAATCTTTGTAATATTTTAAACATTAAAAATAAACTACAAGAAACATTAAGTATTTTTATTCTGTGACTTTTTGCCAAAGAAATAAAAAAAATGTTATCTATAGAGACTTTGAAACTTCATTCAAAATACTTAAGATATAATAAGACCTTTATAAACTTACATTTCTGCTCAGTATTTTTGTGTATTTCACTCTTTGACTTTTTTATAATATTTACTGTGTGTATAAAATGTGTTACATTATGAAACTTTGACACAGACATGCACATCATTGTAATTTATTTGGTATTTCTCTTCTATGGCCCTGTCCTTAGCTACTGTTAATATGTTCTGCTCCCACATGGTCCACTCTGCTTGTGTGTCCTAGAACCACACTTATATTTAAATATGGATGTGCAAATGGGAAAAGAGTGCATTATTTTCTTTCCTTTTATGGTTAAGAGGAAGGTTCTTATGATAGACATGATGGAGAATACAGCCAGGTGCATCTGGAAGAGTCCAGAGGAGGGAGAGAAAGTAGTAGACTGAACACGGCCAGCAGTGATCCAAGTCATGACTCATTGAAGCTTACATGAATATTTTAAGTTTACAAAAAGACATAGAAGTTTTTGATATATGAGCATTGACACTGCTTATAATCTATACTGAAATTCTCCCTGCAGAGAAAGCAAATAACAGATGTCTGTGTGTGAAAAATCTAGAGTAGACTCATGCCTTAAAGTCATACCAAAAGCTGTGCTTTTGGGGTAATAGCATGAACACTTTTTTCTCTATCTAGAGGGATGGATATATAAAGATTAGAGTGAGATGTTTTCAGCACAATGAGAGGCACTTTTAAGTCTATACCTAGAAAAAAACAAAGGGATTTTAAATTTTGAGCTTGTGACTATGATGATAGTAGTCAGTACTTTACCAGGGAGAGATTAACAGTTTATCAGAACTCCATTGATTTATGTTAAAACGCTTAATATTTAAAATGTTAGTAAAACAATAGCACAGAAAGAAAGAAAAATATAGAACATTTCTCATTTTTCACAATCATTCACATACCTTAAATCACTTTCTTAGACCCTCATAACTAAAGCATTCACATCCTCAGACCTTTATAACTTGCATTTAAACACTAGAAATTACTTCCTTAGACCCTCTGTGAAACACTTGAAATTACTTCCTTATACCCTCTATTGCTGTGAAGAGACACCATGGCCATATCAACACTTCTAAAGGAAAGCACTTACACTTCCAGATGTTTAGTCCATTATCATCAGGGTGGGAAGCATGGAGGTGTGTAGGAAGACATGGTGCTGGAGAATGAGCTGAGAATTCATCATCTTGATCTGCAGAGAACATGTCTCCCATGCTGGGTGTTACTTGAGCATACACAAATAATATTTTTACCCAGCTCCAAATCAGCCAACAGTGGAAGTCATATCATGTTCCAAATATCTGTGTCCAAAATCCTTGAGGGAGAAATGTATTATAGAAAGAAATGTGTAAGTTTAATATTAAAATATTAAACTTAATCCAATAAGGAAAACAAAAAATCAAAATGTAAACAAAAATGGCAGTTGAGTATAATATCATTATGAAAACCAAAAAAAAAAGGACAAGGCTCTACAAACAAGCCTTCAGAGTTAAATCATTCTTGGTGACATTTGGCCCAAATATGTTAAATCAATACACTTCATATTTTGTACATTAATTTAGTAAAGATAAAAACCCCTATATCAACACATGAACATCTTTATGGTCAGATATAATGTACATTCCATTAGTAAAATTCACGTGTTAAATTTTCATGCACAAACTTGCATTCATACACATATTTACACATAATTAAAAACTAAATTTTTTGTTTGTTTTTCAAGACAGGATTTCTCTGAGTAGCCCTGGTTGTTTTGGACCTTGCTCTGTAGACCAGGTTGTCCTCAATCTCAGAGATGCACTTGCTTCTGCCTCTCAAGTTCTGTAATTAAATGCATGTGCCACCATCACCCACCTAGAATAAAATATTAAGAATATATATTTTAGAGGGACAAACTGAATGTCTTGTACCCCTGTCCTTGTGTTCTTCTTGTTTCATGTGAGGACATACTTATGGAACTTACACTCCAATGTAGCACCCCAAATCACTCAAGAGTAAAGTCTAAAATCAAGAGGAGATATGTAACCAACCTAGAATGAAAAGTTATATTATAACTCTAGAGTCTATGGAAGAAATAGGTTTTTTTTACAGGATATGTTAAGAATTTTATATGGGAGCTGAAGAAATGGTTCATTAGTTAAAAATGAGTCCTGCTCTTGCAGAGGACCTAAGTTCCATTCCTATCACTCATTTCTGGTGGCTCATAAATGCCTAACTGCAACTCTAACAGATCAGCAAACTCTTCTTTGCTCCTTGGGAACTACACACACACACACACACACACACACACTTAAATATGAAATGTTTTTGACAAATACATAATGATCTCTCATGGAAAGTAGTGAGAGGGATCCTTCAGGCTTTAAATGTTTTATTTACACTGAATTACTTTTATTTGTTTTTCTGAGTGTTTTCTGAAGACAGTTTGCAGGATCAGTTCTCCCCTTCCACTTAGGTTCAGGGGATCAAACTCTGATCTTCACAATTGGCCATAACTGCCTTTATCAGCTGAGTGATGTTGCCTGTGAAATAGCATGGGGAGGGCATGTACTATAGCATGGAATTCCTAATAGTCTTCACAACCCCAAAAGGGAACAATTCTCTCTCCCAAGCTGTTAGAGCTCTTCAGTATGGGACTTGTCCTAGAGATCATGTGCCCCATCGATGACAGACTTCTGCTGCTTGACCTACTGCAGGTATCAATAGCTGCTGTGTTTTCATATTTGTTGCATCATGATGAACACATTAAGATATATTATGAGCACTTTTAGAAATTAATTGTTCAACAAATGGTTTTTCCTTGGTTTCCCTATAACATCTGACCATTAACCCATTTCTTACTAAACATCCATAACATAAATATTTTCTTTATCCAGAAACCTAAGCTTAGGTCTGATCTTTCCATCATCCTTAGTCTAGTAGTTGCTTTTAATTTTATATTTTTAATTTGATATATTCTGTTCATTACATCATCTAGGGATTTTTTTGTTAAATGTTTTTTGAGACAGAGACAAACTATATAACCCAGACTGATTGTCAAATATCAATGAAGAGCAGGCTGCCCTTGAATTAATAGAGATCCTCCTGCCTCAACATTCTAGGTACTGGGTGACCGCACCTGGCTATGGTTAAATTATAGCTATATGGTTGAGGAGGTTTTGGAGGAAGGTTTGTGCATGAGTAAATTTGCACAAGTAGACCATAAGAAGCCCTCATATACCCTCAAGCTGTTATTATAGAAGGTTGTGAGCTCCCCAACCTGGGTTCTGGATATTGAACTCCATTCCACTGTAAGAGCAGTAAGCAATCTTAAAGTCTCATTCATATATCCAGTCTCAGTATATTTTATTCCTTAGACAATTTTATCTATTGAAACAATAGAGCATTAAGTCTGTTAGAAATATATTTAAAATGATCCAGAATTTGATATGTCTGAGAATCCTTGGAAATAGTGACATACTATCCAAGAAGAAGAATTTGAAAATACTGGAAAACTTTTTCCCACATTGGTATTTTTCTTAAATGTATCAATATGTGATCAATAAACATACTTCTTTTAAATTTATATTTAAATTTATATTAAAAATTAATATAAATACCATGTTACAAGTAATCTGAAGGGAAATGGTGAAAACAAGCGTGTGTACTAAGTACAGTGGGGATGTAGATAAATATAGAAGAAATAAGAATGATAAATTAAGAACATGTATAAAAATATCATAAGGAATCATGCTATAAAGAAACTAACATATAACACATAAACATATGTAGTTTATTTGAAAATTTCTTTCTTAAATGTGTAAAAAATTCTACATTTTATTTTTGCAAAATTTAATCAAAGATCATACAGAATTTAAAATAGCTCATTAAATAAATATCTATAGATCACTTAGCTTAATGCAGACTTACTTCAGGATAATACAAAGTCATGGGAATTTATCATCTTCATATGAAGATCACCTGATATGAAATGTAGAGTTTCCAGATTCAGATTTAATAAATCTTATATAATTACAAAATAGAATTATTTCACACATTCTAGGGGTAGGTTTGAAAATCAAATATCAATAAAATAACAACAGCCAATATACATTTTGTGGATTAAAAAAGGCTTCATCTAAAGTTGAGTTGTGGAATAAAAATGTAATTCTAAAGAATTAGTAATTTTAAAGCCATCAAAATCTATGACAATTACCTTGTCTTCCACTCACCATCAAAGACATAAAAATATGTTAAGATGTGTATGAGAATAATGCAGTTGGCTTCCTAGTTTCTTTTTTATTTCTCTCTTTTTTAAGAAATTTTCTATTCATTTTATATACCAACCACAGATCCCTGCTTTTCACCACCCCCATCCAGCATTCCCACAACTCCCACTTCCTCCAAGACAAGGCTTCCCATGGGGAGTCATCAGAGATTGGTACATTCAGTTGAGGCAGATCCAAGACCCTTCCCCTGCACCAAGGCTGTGTAAGGTGTCCAACCATAGGCACTGGGCTCCAAATAGCTCACTCATGCACCAGGAATGGATCCTGATCCTACTGCCAGGGAGCCCTTTAAACAGTTCAACCAAAACAACTGTCTCAGCAATACAGAAGGCCTAGTCCAGTCCCATGGGGGCTCTGAAGTGATTGGTCTACAGTTCATGAGCTCCCACTAGTCCGTATGTTACCCCATCATGATCTTGATGTCCCTTGCTCATAGAATCCCTCTTCTCTCTCATAGAATGGTGTCCTGGCACTAGGCCTGATGCTTGGCTGTGAATCTTTGCATCAGTTGCTGGATGAATGATATATGATGACAGTTAGGGTATCCACCATCCTGATTACTGGAGTAGGCAAGTTAAGGCATCCTCCCCACTATGGCTAGTAGTTCAAGGTCAGGTCTTACTTGTGGATTCCTTGGAACTCTAGCACCCCATTTCTCCCTACTCCCATGATGTCTCTATCTATCATTATATCTCTTTCCTTGCTCTCCCTTTCTGTCCCTGTTGCAGCTCAAACTCCAATTCCCTCATGTTCTAATCCCTCATCCCCTACACCCCATTACCCCCTTCATTCCCAGTTTACTTACAGGTATCTCATCTATTTCTCTTTTGCAGGGCAATCCATGCATCCCTCATAGGGTCCTCCTTGTTAGGTAGCTTCTCTGGAGCTGTAGGTTGTAGTCTGGTTCTCATATGCTTTACATCTAGTATCCACTTATGAATGAGTACATACCATGTTTGTCTTTCTGAGTATGGGTTAACTCACTCAGGATATTTTCTAGTTCCATCCATTTGCCTGCAAATTTCAGGATGTCATTCATTTTCTGCTGAGTAGTACTCCATTGTGTATATGTGCCACATGTTCCTTATCCCTTCTTTGGTTGAGGGGCATTTAGGTTGTTTCCAGGTTCTGGCAATTATGAATAATGCTGCTATGAACATAGTTGAGCATATGTCCTTGTGGTGTGATAGTGCATTTTTGGGTATATGTCCAAGAGTGGTATAGCTGAGTCTTGAGGAAGGTTGATTCCAAATTTTCTGAGGAACTGGCATACTGATTTCCAGAGTGGATGTACAAATTTGCACTACCACCAACAGTGGAGGGGTGTTCGTGTTCTACATCCTCTCCAGCATATGCTATAATCGGTGTTTTTGATCTTAGCCATTCTGACAGGTGTAAGATGTTATCTCAGAACTATTTTGATTTACATTTCCTAATGACTAAGGATGTTGAGCACTTCCCTAAATGTCTTTAGGCCATTTGAGATTCTTCTTTTGAGAATTCTCTGTTTCACTCTGTAGCCCATTTTTTTTTTGATTGCTTGGTATTTTGAAGTCTAGTTTCCTGAATTCTTTATGTGGTTTGGAGATCAGTCCTTTCTCAGACTAGAGGTTGTTGAAGATCATTTCCCATGCTGTAGGCTGTCTTCTATGTCTTATTGACTTTGTCTTTTGCACTACAAAAGCTTTTCAGTGTTAGGAGGTCCCATTTATTAATAGTTGCTCTCAGTGTCTGTGCTACTAGTGTTATATTTAGAAAGTGCCTTCTGTGCCAATGCATTTAAGACTACTTCCTACTTTCTCTTCTATCAAGTTCAGTATAACAGGATGTATGTTGAAGTCTTTGATACAGCTTGACTTGAGTTTTGTGCATGGTGACAGACATGGATCTATTTGCAATGTTCTACATGTTAACATCTAGTTATGGCAGCATCAATTGTTGAAGATGCTTTTTAATTTCCATTGTACAATTTTGGCTTTTTTGTCATAATTGTGAGGATTAATGTCAAAGTCTTCAATTAGATCCCATTGGTCTATGTGTTGGTTTTTATGCCAATACCCAGCTGTTTTTATTAAGCTATAGTAGAGCTTGAGGTCAGCAACCATGATGCTTCCAGTGGTTTCTTTATTGTACAGGATTATTTTAGCTAGAATGTGTTTTTCTCTTTTTCCATATGAAGTGAAGTATTGTTCTTTCAAGGTCTGTGAAGAATTGTGTTGGGATTTTGATGGGAATAGCGTTGAATCTGTAGATTGCTTTTGATAAGATTGTGATTCACTATGTTAATCCTACCTATCAATGAGCATGAAAGTTCTTTCCATTTTCTGAAATTTTCTTCAATTTCTTTCTTCAGAGACTTAAAGTTCTTGTCATACAGATCTTTCAGTTACTTCGTTAGAATTACCACGAGGTATTTTATATTATTTGTGGCTACTGTAAAGGGTGATGTTTCCCTGATTTCTTTCTAAGCTCACTTATCATTTGTGTATAGGAGAGCTACTGATTTTTTCCAGTAAATCTTGTATACTGCCACATTACTGAAGGTGTTTATCAGCTGAAGGAGTTCCCTGGTAGAATTTTTGGTGTCATTTATGTATACTATCATAGCATCTGCAAATAGTGAAATTTGAATATTTCCTTACCAATATGTATCCCTTGATCTCCTTTTGTTTTCTTATTACTCTAACTAGAACTTCAAGTACTATGTTGAATAAATATGGGGAGAATGGACAGCTTCGTCTTGTTCCTTATTTTAGTGGAATCACTTTGAGTTTCTCTCCATTTAATTTGTTGTTAGTTATGGTTTGCTGTAAATTGCCTTTATTATATTTACGTATGTTCCTTTTATTCCTGTTATCCCCGGGATGTTTATCATGAAGGGGTGCTAGATATTGTCAAATGATTTTTCAGCATCTAATGAGATGGTCATGTGGATTTTTCTTTCAGTTTGTTTATATGGTGTATTATATTGACAGATTTTTGTATGTTGAACCATCCTTGTATCCCTGGGATGAAGTTCCCTTGGTCATGGTAGATAATTTTTTGATGTGTTCTTGGATTCAGTTTGCCAATATTTTTTTTGAGTATTTTTGCATCAATGTTCATGAGGGAGACTGATTTGTAATTCTCTTTCTTTGTTGCATCTTTGTGTGGTTTGATATCAGTATAAATGTAGCCTCATAACAGTGTGTTAATATTCCTTCTGTTTTTGTTGTGTGGAACAATTGAAGAATATTGGTATTAATTCTTCTTTGAAAATCTTGTAGAATTCTGTGCTGAAACCTTCTGGCGCTGGGCATTTTTTGGTTCAGAGTCTTTTAAAAACTTTATATTTCCTTAGGGGTTATTGGATTATTTAAATTGTTTTCTGGTCTTGATTTAACTTTGGTATGAGGTAGCTATCCAGAAACTTGTCCATTTCTTTCTGACCTGATGATTCTCTGGATTTCCTCATTATCTGTTGTTTTGTCTCCCTTTCATTTCTGATTTTGCTAATTTGGGTGCTCTCTCTCTGTCTTTTGGTTAGTTTGCATAAGGGCTTGTCTATCTTGTTGATTTTCTCAAAAAAACCAACTCTTTGTTTCATTGATTCTTTGTATTGTTACCTTAGATTCTCTTTTATTGATTTCAGCCTTCAATTTTATTATTTTCTGGCATTTGTTCCTCTTGGGTAAATTTGCTTCTTTTTGTTCAGGTGTGCTAAATAGTCAGTATGTGGGATTTCTGCATCTAGCTTATGTTGGCACTCAGTAGTAAGAATCTTCCTCTTAGCACTGCTTTCATAGTGTCCAATAAGTTTGGATATGTTATGCTTTCACTTTCATTCTATTCTAGGAAATCTTTAATTTCTTTCTTTATTTCTTCTTTGACACATTGGTGGTTTCATTGGGCATAATTCAGTTTCCATGAGATGTAGATATCTATTAAATCCATTTGAGTCATAGTATCTGTTAATTCCCTTATTTCTTTGTTAAGTTTCTCTCTGGCAGATCTGTCATTTGGTGAGAGTGGGGTGCTGAAATCTCCCACTACTCGTGTGTGTGGTTTGATGTGTAATTTATGCTTTAGTAATGTTTCTTTTACAAATGTGGATGCCCTTTTATTTGGTGAATAAATGTTCAGAATTGAGACTTCATAGTGGTGGATTTTTTTCTGTGATAAATGTGAAATACCGACTTGATCTCTTTCTAATATTTTAGTTTGACGTCTAATTTATTAGGTATAAGGATAGCTACATGAGCTTGCTTTGTACGTCTATTTGATTAGAAATTCTTTTCCCAGTCTTTCCCTCACATGTAGTGTCTTTGAAGTTTAGGTGTGTTTCATGTATGCAGCAGAAGGATACACCCTGTTTTCTTATCCATTCTGTTACCTGTGTCTTTTTATAGATCAGTTGAATCCATTGATATTAAGGGGTGTTAATGACCAGTAACTGTTGACTCCTATAATGTTTTTGGTTTTAGTGTTGTGTGTTTTCCTTCTTTGGTATTTTTTTGATGTGTGATTATCTATTGCCTGTGTTTTCATGGGTGTATCTAACTTCCTTAGATTGGATTTTCCTTCTAGTTCTTTCTGTAGGGCTGGGTGTGTGGATAGGTATTGCTTAAATGTGGTTTTATCATGGAATGTTTTGTTTACTTTGTCTATGGCAATGGAGTGTTTTGCTGGGTATAATAGTCTGGGTTGGCATCCATGGTCTCTTAGTGTCTGCATAATACCTGTCCAGAACATTTTGGCTTTCAGAGTCTCCAATTAAGAGAAGTAACCCTTTTTCTAATGGGTCTGCTTTTATATGTTACTTGGCCTTTTTCCTTGCAGCTCTAATATTTTTTTTCTGTATTCTCTAGGTTTGGTGGTTTGATTATTCTGTGGTAAGGGGACTTTGTTTTGGATCCAGTCTATTTGGTATTCTGTAAGCTTCTTGTATCTTCATAGGCATTTCCTTTTAGGTTGGGATAGTTTTCTTTTATGATTTTGTTGAATGCATTTTCTGTGCCTTTGAGCTGGTATTCTTCTCCTTCTATACCTATTATTCTTAGATTTGGCCTTTTTGTGGTGTACTAGATTTCCAGCAAGATTTGTGTTATGACTTTGTTAGCTTTGATGTTTCTTTGACTGATAAATCTGTTTCCTCTATCATATCTTTAACTCCAGAGATTCTCTCTACTATTTCTTGCATTCTATTGTTTATCCTTGCATCTTTAGTTCCTTTTTGTTTACTCAGATTTTCCATTTCCAGCATTCTCTCAGTTTGTGTCTTTTTTCTGTATCTCAGTTTTCAAATCTTGAACTTTTTCCTTGACCTGTTTAATTGATTTGTGTGTGTGTGTGTGTGTGTGTGTGTGTGTGTGTGTGTGTGTTGTTTTGTTTCCTCAGCTTTCTTTAATGGATTTATAATTTCTTCCAATTTTTTGTTTGTCTATTTTTCAGTTCCTTAAAGGAATTTTAAATTTCTTGTTTAAAGAACTCCATTATATCCTTAAAATTATTTTTAAGGTTGATTTCTTCTACTTCTGCATTGGGATGTTTAGGTCTTAATGATGTAGAAAAACTAAGTTCTCATGGTGACATATTGGTCTTTATGTTGTTGACTGTATTTTTGTACTGGCGTCTACCCATCTCTTCCTCCACTCAGTGCAAGCAGTGTCTGTGTCTGAGGGAGCCTCTCTTGGTCCAACCAATGCTCTTGATCCAAGGGAGCTCTTGGTCCAATGGGAGCTCTTGGTCTAATCAGAGCTCTTGGTCCTATTAGTGCTGATGGACTCCGCATGGATCAGCTTCAGTGGGTTTCAGGGGATAGGGTGGTTCTTGTAGGTTTCAGGGTCTGTTGGGGATAGTGGTAGTGGTATTCTGGCCTGGCTAGAGGAGACCTGCTTGCTGGCTTGAAACTGAGACTGCATTGGGTGGTGGTGTATAGTACAAGGTTGTGCCTCTGGGCCCAAAGCCTAGAGGCTGTGGTTATCTGCTATGAGAACAAAGACTCACCTTTTAATCAAATAGGTGCTGGTAGACTCTCCCTATTAAAATTTCTTATCTAGACTGAAAATGCTATTCAAAACTATTGTCTGATGAAAACACAATCACCAGCCATGAAAGCCCTTTTTTGATTTGTGGACAGTGTTCTCTTAGAAATTTTCAAAACTTATAAGGTATTCCTGTTGACCTCATGTGCAAACCTCTCCACCCAGGTGGAAAGTAAGTCCTGATTGCTGAAGACATCATACACTCCAGACACATGGCACAGACGACACAAGGTGATATGAAAGCATTCTCTTTAGTACTAGCTTTCATTGTACCAGAAGGAGCCATGCAAGCTTCAAATGAAGGGAAGTAACCAATAGTCCCACCCATCTTAAAACCTATATACCACAGCAGTGGCATGACCTGACTTTAAGAGAGCAGATGCATGCATTCACTGATGTTAATCAATAGCTCTCTAATTTGACTTATGATCAACAAAAGTGGTAAATCATGCTGGTGAATAACACAAGTGGCAAATCATGCTGGGTAATAGAATCCAAGACAATTGCCCAGGCCTATGATGCCATGGATCATGGAGGAAAACCTACAACCACCAGTTTTATAAACCAGCATAACCCCCAACTACACTATAACTGTTTGTCCTTATGCATACAGGTAAATTTAACACTCACCCTCATCAATGAAACTTCTCTTTACAACAGACTTAGACTGTTACACAAAATGTAACAGTTATTGTACACCACAACCAAACAAAATGCAGAGTTGTGGATCCCAGTCCCAAATGATACACCCACAAAATAACTCTTGCACCTAAAGTCAGGTATTATTGTCCAAGAGGGAGGGGAAAGAAAAACTAGTGGACTAGGAAGTTTCCCATCAGATTGTATCTCCTAAAAATGTCAGAGTTGCTTCACCTGTGATGTCAAGTCTTACTAACTTGGCTGTCTAAGGATGACCTGAAAACAACAACACAAGTGGGCATGATAGTGTATAGAGGAAAAATCTCAAGAGGCCTCAACCCTTGACAAAGAAGTATATGCAACTAAAGAATTCTGAAAATGAAAGTAACAGTTTTCCAAAGGTTAAGAGAACAACAGTTGGTTATCTAATACAACATTATAAGTCTTGAAAAAATGTAAATACAAGTAATATTATACAGACCAAGTAGGTAATACTTATGTATTTAGGAATAATATATTTATATGAACAATGAAAGGATAAGAGGCCATGAATCTGAAAGAGAGTGAGATAGAGCACATGAGAGGGTTTGATGGAGTAAAGAAAAAAGAAAGTGATATAATTTTCTTGCAAATGCTAAAAGAATTTTAGTAAAAATTATCCAAAACTAATAAATAAATATCTGTGTTATTATTAAGTGTATGTAAAGCTCTAGAGACTAAAACACTTGCCTTGAATCTACAAATGCAGGCCTGAGGGGTTGTGCCTCAGCAGTAGAACACAGATCTAGAATTTCTCAAGTGAGGTACTGGGAGTGTGGCTTAGTGGCAGCACACCTGCCTAGAATCCACAGATTAGGTTTGGGTGGCATGTCTCAGCAATTTTCCACTAGCATAGCATTAATGAGACTTTGATTTAATGTCTAGCAGCTAGAAAGGAAAACACAAACAAAAACAAAACAAAAACATCTGCTATATGTTTAGTTTAGGGAGCCAAACTCACCCCCAAAGTATTAGTTCCTATGTAAATCTTTATAAACCATCACCAAATTCATGTTTTCTGATTTAGCTCAAATTGCAAACTCTCTGCAGCTTTTCCCCATTTTTCTCTCACTTAAAAGTGGTGTTTCCCTTACTTTCCCACATCTGAGGCCATGTGGAAAACCTAGGTGGTAATTGAAATCACAACACCAAGCACCCATGTTTGGGGAGCACACTAGAACTGGGATGTGTGTGTGTTGCTGCCTCCTAGTGGCTATTAGCATCACAACAGTTATGAATGCCTAGGCTTCCCCTTTGCTCTGGCAGATGAATAGGTTTGCTCCTCCAATCTAACACTCCTGGACCACAAAGTGACAAAGAAAACCAGTCATCAGGGACTGCAAAGAATCCAAGTTCTTTTTCTAGTTCCCTTGTCAGGTGGTGAACAACTGCCTGAAACTCTCCATCCATAAAATCCAACACCCTCATCACATTGGAGGACCCCTGCACTTCTGTGGACTTAGCCAATGCCACACATATATAACAAATAAACAAATAAATACAGCTGAGGTTAAATGAAGGGTTTAATAATAAATAATTATTTTAAATGAATAATAATGTGGATACATATATGTGTGTGTGTGTGTGTGTGTGTGTGTGTGTTTGGCTACTGTCCTCAGAAACTAGAAGAGAGCATCATACCCCTGATTCATGTGTAACTGGAGACACACATGGTTTTGAGAAAACATATTGGTTCTAGGAATCCATCCTGTGTTTTCTGCAAGAGTAGTAGTTTTTAAGATTTATTTAATTCATGTGCATAAATGTTTTGCCTGCATGTCTGTTTGAGTGCCATTTCTGTGCCAGGAGGCCAAAAATGACAGAAGAGAACATTCAATCCCCGGAAGTGAATGATTGTTAGACACTATGCACATGCTAAGAGGTGAACCTGGAAGAGCGGGCAGTTCACTCAACCACTGAACATTCTCTCCTGCCTCTCCTTTTTTAAAATATCTGATGTTAGTGTACTTTCGGGGATTTTGAAGTCTCACCAACACAGCTGCCTAATTATGAGTTGAACACAGAGCAAATATGTACAAGAGAAAGCTCAGGAGACCAAAGATACAGCAAGAAATACAGGCAAATAAGGAATATTCCCAGCAGGAGGAATGGACTTCCCGAAGGAAGAGCTCACCAAATGGTTAAACAATATCCTTGAAAATATGCAAGTGATGGCTGCCCCAGTTGCAGGCCAGCAGGAAAGACCCCAGTAGGAAGGCATCCCCAGCAAAATCCCTCCATTCAACCCTTCAATACATAAGATCTATTCCTTCCCCAAACCTACCCATCTCCGTGTGACCTCAGTGGCTTCCTGAGACACAGAATCTGTCAGCTCTGATTGAACAAAGAGTTGAGTGACTCTTCTCCCACCCAGAGAGTCCTGTCTCTAGAACATAGGCCCTGGGGTACATCTCATGCCCCTCCCCATCACTGCTCCAGTTACAGGCCAGCAGGAAAAACTCCTGCAGGCAGGCCTCACCATCAGACTCTACAATCTACAAGACTTACTCCCTCCCTCAAACTCAAACATGCACCCACTACCTCAGCATCTTCCCAAAGCACAGAATCTGCAATCTCCAATTGAAACAAGAGCTCCAATTGGACTAAGTGTGGCACCCTGAGACACAGAAACAGCAAGCAGAGATTAGACCAAGAATAGCTCCCTCAGACACAGACACCCCTTATACCTATTGGAGGAAAATAAAAGGAAGACACAAGTGCAAAAATACAAAAACATAAAGAGCAATGTGGCACCAGAAGAACCTCATGTTTCTACAACAAGACCTGAACATCACAATAAAATTTTCAGGAACTCTGAAACACCATGAATAGGCCAAACCTAAGAATTATAGGGATAGAAGAAGGAGAAGAATACTAACTCAAAGGTTCAGAAAAGACATTCAACAAAATCCTAGAAGAAAACTTTCTCATCTCAAAGATGTGGATGTTATGAAGATACAAGAAGCTTACACAACAGCAAATAGACACGAGCCCACAAAAGTCCTCTCTTTATATAATAAACAAACCACTAAACACACAGAAAAAAGAAAGAATATTAAGAGCAGCAAAGTTAACATGTCAAGTGACTTAAAAAGACAGACTCATCAGAAAAACAGGTGACTCACTGGAGACTCTGAAAGCCAGAAGGACCTGGACAGAAATTACCAGAAATTAAGAGACCACGGAGACTATTCTACCCAGCAAAACTTTCAGTCACCAGAGACAGAGTACACAAGATATTCCAAGGCAAAACCAGATTTAAACAATACCTATCAACTATCTAGCCCTACAAAAAGTCCTAGAAGGAAAACTCCAACCTAAGGCAATAAGATACACCCATGAAAGCATCGCTAATATATAACCCCAAAAATGCAAATCACAGGAAAAAGAAATACACATATATTACCACCAAAAATAACAGGAATTAACAATCACTGGCCATTGTTATCCTTTAATATTAGTGGACTCATTCACCTATAAAAAGACACAGGCTAATAAAATGGATATGAAAACAAGATACATCCTTCTGCTATACATAGGAAATACAGCTCAACTTCAAAGACAGACTGCCTCAAAGTAAAAGGTTGGGAAAAGACCTTCCAATCAAATGGACTTAAGAAGCAAGCTGATGTAGCTATCCTAGTATCTAACAAAATAGACATCAAACTAAAATCAACTCAAAAGAGATGGAGAAGGACATTTCATATTCAGCACAGGAAAAATCCACAAGATGAAGTCTCAGTTTTGAACATTTATGCCCCAATACAAGGGCACACACATTTGTAAAAGAAACATGACTAAAGCTTAATTCACACATAAAACATCACTCACTAATAGTGAGAGACTTCAACACCCCAATCTCACCAGGGGACAGGTCAGCCAGACTAACACTTTACACAGACATAAGGGAACTCACATATGCTATGACTCAAATAGGCTTAACAGAAATCTATAGGACATTCCATCCAAACACGAAAGATTATAATTTCAGCTGGGTGGTGGTGGCACTCACCTTTCGTCATAACCCTCCAGGGCATAAAGTGCACAGAAGCCCAAGAATCTGTATAAGTAAGGCTATAAACTTGCCTCTATAATTTTGATTAATCCTTCTCAAATCTCTGACATTGATGGCTAAGCTATCTGTATTTTCCAAAAAAAAAAAAAATGAAATTCTGGCAGGATAATTGGTCTTGGACATTAAATTATACACTCAGTATGATTTGCAAACTCGACTAAAAATATATTGTTACAGTGAGATTTCAGAGGTTTAGAGTTTTAACATATAAAAGGAATTCAGATAAACTGATAGAGCACTGAGTACTCGCTATTCAGTCATAAGCTCAAGATTTTAAATTTTATTATAAACTTAAAGATAAATACAAATCCAAATATACAGTTTTCTTTAAAAGTCCAAAATTTTAACATTTGTTTTTAGTCTATATATGTCTCAGGAGATTTAACAGACTCCATCCAGGGAACACCTATGGACTGTAAATTGCTGAGCTCTGGACTTGCTGAAAACTGATTTAAACTAGTACAGACAATGTGATTTCTCCCTGTCCCTTCACCTGAAACCACTAATCAGATGTTCCTGATAAATGTCCCATTGCCCAGCCCTTGACTAGTGTTTCAGCCTTCCTGGGTCATGACAACTGACACCCCAATTTAGCTGGAAGCTGCTACAGATGAGAATACATCTCGCCTGTCCCCTTACCAAACTGAAAATGCTAAGTTAAAGGCAATTTCCTTTAGGGAAACCCCTTGGCTTACATGTTATATGTGCTAGTTCAACAAAAGAAAATCTTGACCATTGCAGAAGAAAACTCATTACTCTGCTCCATCTGGATGATGGGCCTGCAACACAGGGTTGACCCATATATCCATGGTATGGTCCTTCATGTAGCAAAAGGATAATACATGATGGTGCTCCAGGTTCAATATCATCCCCTAGAACCCCTGGACAAATAGGATCCATGACTGGTCCTCTATAGTTACTTGTAGAATGGGAAAAGAAGAGGTCTAACTTAACATTAATGTAGCTATGACAGGCTACAGACTAACAATACTGGGACTAGGCCTCATCATTACAAAAACCAGGAAAAGCCACAAAAGTATACCCTGTAGGAGACCAATCAGAACTGAGACAAACAAGTACTAAATGTTATAGAACATAAGGCTTGCTTACATCACTTGTATATAAATTTCCAATTTTCTTGCAGTAATGCCAGTATCAATCACTGTTTGAAAAAAATTCTGTTGCTTCAATAAGGAGTTCAACTGCCACCTGAATCTGGAATTCTCCTAAACCCCATGCATTATTCCTTAAAAACCCTGCCTCAATTGAGCTCAATGATCTCTCTGATTCCACTGTTATGTACAAATGGATGGGAAGCCCAAGCTCAAGCTTGCAATAAAGGCTCTTTGCTTTTGCATATATTCTAGGACTCCTGGTGTTCTCTGGGGACTCATAACTCAGGCTAAACACTCCACAACACAAGTATATCACAGCTTTCTTTAAAATAGGTTTGTGTGTGTACCATTTTTGAAAAAAAATCATGCAATCAGTAATTCTGGCAAGGACAAATATTTAAAAAATGTTTGCAAAAATATATTCCAATTTTATTTATCATGTAAGAAAACAATACTTAATCAATATATAAAATATTCTTTTCAATCTCAATGTATTGGCCACACTGGCCTGAAACTACTACAGATGAGCCTACATCAGTCTCCAAAATCCTGAGATTGAAGACATGAACCACCACACCTCTTCCTTTCTATATATATTTATTTCCATGGACTGCTTCATGTAAGAGGTATTATATGGAGTCAGGATGTAAGTCCAAGTCTACAGGTCCTCCCATTTGTCCAGGGCCTCAAGTATGCATTGCTAGAGGGGCTCAGTAGTTGGATATAACACATGAGCACCATTTGGTCCTCTGGCTACAGCTGTGCTGGGAACTGGAGCTTCCACTGTGGCGCACCTTCAGTCATTGCTGGGTCAGTCTGGGTATCAGCTATTGTAGGTTGACCAGGGTTGGAAGCTGGAGCCAGGCCTTGACCATCAAGCAAGTCCTCTTGGAGACTACATCCAGCCTCTTGCATGTCCTGATTATCATGGACAGAAGCTTCCAGGCTGGGGTTGAGTTTGGGGATCGAGTCCACAGTAGATATTCCCAAAGACATGGACTCTACATTGGCAGAGACAAGCACAAATAAGTGAGCACAAGAATGGGTTGACCCAGAAACCGCTTTAGAGATTCCACTTGACTCTGACAGTCCTTTTTGAGCATTCTGGTGATTCTTCTCTTTGTATTTAGCACACTGGTTCTTGATCTAGATCTGCAAAGACAAAAAATATCAGGGGATGACCTGTATGTCCAGTTGAACATGCTGTATGGAAATATTGTTTCTAACAACTACTGTCATAAACACAGAGGTATGGGGCTCTAAAAGAATGTAGGAAGGTAAGATGGTTTATCATATGACAAAAAAGAACTAGGGAATGTGCAGCTAGAATGTCTGGGGTTTTACTAGTGTCCCTTATGTTTGCATCCCTGAGACCCTGCCAAGGTGACAATAAGTCTCCAAAGTGGTACCACTGATTAAAGCTTTATAGAACAGGTGCAGCCATGGATGCACATAGGTCCTCCTACCTCAACTGTCCCAATGTGCCAGAAGAGTATGGAATTATGGATTGTGAGTGTGGGATTCTCATAAGTGTGCAGCTGCCATGGCTATTCTGGCTTCAAGAAAGAGGCACAAGAGAGACACAGACCTTGATCTCATAGTGGAACACACCAATTAATACTGCCAGATTCAGGCATTGCTCAAAGCTTGGGTAAATGCACTGATCAAAATGTTATCAGAGGAGGAGCTTTTGTTCCTTGGAGTATACAGTGAGTTCTTTCTGTTGCTTCCTTGAAGCTTCAGGGCAAACTTACTGGTCATCATATTTAACTGTAGGTACCATAATGCCTAGGGAACATTCCCAGGCAGAATTTACTGTGGAACAAGAGGGCATCTGGTGACTAAGGTGACTGGGTTCCCAGTGTTAGGCTACATGGATAGATTGGTATATGTGGTTTCATTGAAGGTTTTGGGGATACATGGGGACCTAGGATCCTTTCAGTATCTGAGTGCCATTGGAAACTTAATTGCATTAGCATTCCTAGAGGAATTAGGGGACTTTCAGACATTTGGAGACTCAGTTTGCTTATAGAAGATGGATCTCTTTGGAGCTCAGATCTCTGGCACAAGGAATCTGCATGGACAGAGGTGACAAGAGGGACAAAATCTTCCTGGCAGGTGGGCCTGTCAATGAGAACAATAGCCAGGCTTCCCAGGAACTTCTTTAACCTTCTTCTCTTTCTCCTAAGCTTGTCTGTTCTTGAACCTGCACTAAGGGGCTAAGGGACATTCCCATTCAACCTGGGATACAGGATCATTACCCTGCTTCAAAATGTTACTGTAAAAAGTAGCACAAATAATGCTGGGCCACTAGAATTAGAGGATCCAGGGAAGTGTGTGGGTGGCTGCTGGGAGACAGACTATCAGAATAGAAGAGAGGGAGGCATGAAGGAAACACACCTTGACAGTGTGCTCCTTTAAGGCAAACCTTTGAACCAGTGCCATACATTGCCCTTGGCTCACATTTATGCAGTTTTTAAGATGTTCCTGAAGAACAAGCTTCTGGTCCTAGGTGAACAAAGTGAGTTGCTCCTGTTGCTTCCTTGTTTCACTAGGTAAATCTTGTGATCTTGGTGGAACTTGAGATGCCAGGAAACTCTCTTCAAATGGTGGAACTGAGGCACTTGTGGATTCTTGGTTATCTGTGTTCACTGAAGAACTATAGGATTTATTACTTGGAAATACAATGAGGGGTCCACTCACTCTAGGCAGCAGAGGGATCCTTGATGGACTTGGCAGCCAGTGATTACAGGAGAACTTGATTGCATTGTGAGATCTTCCAATACTGGAGAACTTGGGATTAATAACAGAGATCTGAGAAGCCTCACAGTCAATAGCTCCTACACTATTTCTTTGCCATCTAGTGCTACAGGCTTGTTGTGAACTTCAAACTCCAAACACCCATGTTAGGTCCACAGTGCTACTAAGACAACTTAAATAGCTACCCCTTTCCCCCATCAAGGCACCCCACAACCTACCTTGAGGGTTCACCTCGCCAGGAAATCAGTAGATTGCTGCAACTTGCTCTGATTCCTCTCAATGTTTGAACACTAGTTCAATAACCAGGGCTTGAATACCTTCTCCAAGGTGAAAATTAAAAAATCTCCACCTATCCTTTGGTTCCTCCCACCCTGCAGGCTATCTAATCCATTACTCATGACTACCAGTTTATGCCCCTCAGTATCATCCCCACTCCAGAGAATCCTAATCTTACTGATTCAATCATAATATTTTTCTTTCTATATGTACTTTATTAGAGGGGGCAGTGAGTAGTGACCACAAACAGGCAGGCAGGGATGGTGAAGGCAGTAACTGAGCTGGTAAGTCAAATAGTCAAATGTTTTGTATTCAATGTAGTATGAAGTCTGAAAGAAGCAGATGGGGGCCTTGTGGTCACATTTGCAGATGAAGGCCTCACAGGGGTTGTTTTCCTCACTGCAGGTGACCTCATTCCCAGGACACAAGTATGAGTAGGAGCTGGTGTAGGGGTTGTCTATGAGGGATTTGCAGGTTTCCATTTTCATAACCTGACCATAGCAGTTGTGAAGAGTCTGGCAGCACCTGGAGAGAGAAAGGAACAGATCAGGAAGGACTATGGACCTTCAGGAGGTCAGTTCTCACTTGTAGTCTTTCTCAAGCATGTAAGTATGACTTAAACATGATATTCCAGAAGAAATGGTCCTGAGGCTCAGAATGGCTAAGATTAAAAACACTGAAGACAGAACACAGGGTACCCACAGAAAGAACATACATAGACTCATAGGAACTCACAGATTCTAGACTGACAGCTAGGGAGCCTGTATGGTACCAGCCTAGGTCTTCAACATACATGTGATAGTTGTGAAGCTTTATCTGCTTGTGGGACTCCTAGTGCTGAAAGCACAGTCCATCTCTAATGATTTGGTTGAATTTTAGGAACCTATTCCTCATAGTGGGTTGGTTTGTTGAGCCTTAATACAGGAAGAGGAACTTAGCCCTACCTCAACTTGATATTCAATGCCTTGTTGACACCCATGCTGAAGCCTCCCACTTTCTGAACAGAAACAGAGGAGGAGTAGATGGGGGTGCTGGGGGAGGGCAATAGATAGAAGATGGAAAGGTAAGAAAGGAGGGGAGGAACTGGTCAGGATATAAAATAAATGCATAATATTAATTAAAAAATAATTTGAAATCTTGCAAAGCCAACACTCAATGATGTGCTTCTTTCTGCAAGGTTGTGCACCATAAATCTTTCTGAAAAAGTGCCGTCAAGTGAGAAACAGGTGTTCAAATGTCAGGATCTATGCAGATCATTTCTCATTCAATACCAAAAATTATAACACCTACCTTAGTACTGGAAAGACCAGCTACTCTAAATGTTGCCAGGATGGTGCATCATGGGGAAGCTGTGGCTGCGTCCTGTTATGCAGTGGCATGTGATAATAGGAAGACTTCACAATAAGGTTCAAGATGGTGATGAGACTTGGAACCACAGATTGGTTGAATGTAGAGAGATAAGATGGAGCCATGTGAAGACTATAGAATATAATAAAGGCTAGGGAAGTAGTGAAGTAAGATAACATGCATGATATTGTGGGTGTGAGCCCCAGCATTAAATAAACAGAACATGGTATTGGGTGCTTATAGTCCTAGATCTCAAGAGGTGGATCTAGGAGGAGCAGAGCTTCAGTGTTGTCTCTGGATATATAGAGATTTCAAGACCAGTGGGAGCTATATCTTACCTTGACTTTAAAAATGACTCTGAGCCTCCCCCAAGTCCTATATTTAATAAGACACTCACCATTTCCTTTGAGGAACCATTCAAAATAAGTTGTCAGTGACTCTGGATTCTTACCATTTTTTTTCTTATGCCAGAAAAAATAACCAGACACAAGAACATCTCTGAAAAATGGAAAAACATGTACATGAGGTTAACATAGTCATTCCAAACCTTTAACCAGCACAGTTTATATGAAATGTCAATCAAATATCCATGAAGTTTCTAAAAACATTTATCTGTTTTATTTGAACAAAATATTTACATAAGTACAAAACACCTATTGTCAGAATCCTCTTTTATAATTTTTATTTCATTTACAAGCATGTAACAGCAAAATGACTCAGGTCAGTAATAATGTAAAAAAAATCAAACAACAATAACAAAAACCCAACACCATTTCTAGAGTTGTAGAAATCAGTATCTTTTAGTTTGAAAAACTATCCATGCACTATGAAAGAACATATTATATACACAGAGTTATGAGTACAGTGCTGAATCTCTCTCCAAATGAGAAAATAATTGGTTTCTGCAATTATAACTACCAAATGTAACTCTCAAAAGAATCATGGTTCAAAGTACAAAGCCAGTGTGTCATTGCACAATGGTGAACACAAAGACCTACAGGCAACTCAGAAATGCAGAGTCAGAGAAATAGGCTTCTTGTGGGCAAAGCATAACAATTTGTTATGCAATACCAAAAGCTCAGCCCTGAAATGATGCATACAAGTAACATTGTGTAGACTGAACACTTTGTATTTAAATATTGAGAAATACATAGATACATAAACAGATATAACAACAATTAATGAAAAAAGAAACCATCAAGTTGAAAGAAAAGAGGAAAAGCTTGGAGGGAGAAGGAGGAAGGGGGATTGATATATGTAATTATATTATAATTTCAAAAATAAAAGAAATAAATTAAAAATATATAATAATTTTAATAAAAGGTAATTTATATTTTGTACCAATTCTCTTTGTGACATTATTCTAGTATTCAACTCATTAGGTCTCAATGTCTCTAGCCCAATGTTGGCTAAATTTAGATAACACACATGCATATAAATGAATGGCCACAACTTCATTGTGATAGTTTCAAGAGAGATCATTTTTCTAAGGTTTTTTTTTCGTAATTTAAGCATAAAATATTTTTAGGTTCCATAGTGGAGAAGCTTCCAGAAAACTTTCTTACTAACAAGAAACTATGATAGGTCAGAACACAGATATCTTTGATGGTTTTTGGAGATCTTCTACCAGGGATTTGTGTGACTCCTGTAGCTACTGATCTCAGTGAACAGCTAGACACAACAAGACACAGTGAATACAGATGAGACACGACTCTTGAACAATCTCCATGATTACAGCATTGGTGCCTGATCAGGCTTCTCACACTTTGAGAAACTCTGTCTTGAGTGATTCACCCACTGCTCATGGGATATATGTAGAATCAAGATGAGCTAATGGACTTTGTGACAGCAAAACAATAATATCCACTGTACAGTAGAGTTTGAACACTGTTGGCCTGTATGTATAATTCTTGAATGCTCTGGTGTGATATTATACTTCTCTCAGATTTTTATCTAGGGTCACTGTGTGGTGAACGACATCCTGGTACTCTGATGGAGTGTGAAGAAGGGACACCTCAACATCACCTAAAGCATGAGAATCCAAGCTTCCCTTCCCCAAACTAAAAAATCTGAATGCATTGCAGCAAGATCTCCAGGGCTTGTCATGGTAGAATAAGGTCAAAGAGTATTTGCTCATATACACACGTGAAAACACAAGCAATAGATAATGCCACAGCAGTAAACCCCAAAGAAGAGAAGTACTCACACACTCAAACCAAAAAGTAACAACAAGGAACAATCACTGGTCATTAATATCACTTAATATCAATGGACTTAATTCACCTATAAAAAGACACAGGCTAACAGATGGATATGAAAGCAGGACCCATCTTTCTGCTGCATACAAGAAACACACCTGAAATTCAAAGTAGACACTGCCTAAGAATAAAATGCTGGGAAAAGACTTTCCAATCAAATGGTCTTAAGAAACAAGCGGGTGTAGCCATCCTAATATCTGTCAAAAGAGACTTCAAACTAAAAACAATCAAAAGAGATCAAGAAGGGCATGACATACTCATCACAGGAAAGATCCACCAAGATAAAGTTTCAATTCTGAACATTTATGCCCCAAACACAAAGGCACAAACATATGTACATTATGAAACATTACTAAAGCTTAAGTCATATATAAAACCCCACACATTAATAGTGAGAGATCTCAACACCCCACTTTCACCACTGGACAGATCTCCCAAATTGAAACTTAACAGAGAAATAAAGGACTTAACTGACATCATGACTCAACTGGACTTAATTGATATCAACAGAACATTCCTTCCCAACAAAAAAGAATATACCTTCTTCTTAGCACCCCATGGAGCCTTCTCTAAAATCGAACACATACTTGGCCACAAAGCAAATCTCAACAGATACAAAAACATTGGAATAACCTTCTGAGTTCTATCAGACCACCATGGTTTAAAGTTGGATTTCAACAACAACAACTATAGACAGCCTACAATCTCATGGAAACTTGATAATGCTCAACTGAATTACCAATGGGTCAAGGAAGAAATAAAGAAAGAAATTAAAGACTTCCTAGAGATCAATGAAAATGAATATACCACATACCCAAACTTAGGGGACACTATGAAGCCTTGCTAAGAGGGAAAATCATAGCACTAAATACCCACATAAAGAAGTTGGACGCCGGGCGTGGTGGCGCACGCCTTTAATCCCAGCACTCGGGAGGCAGAGGCAGGCGGATCTCTGTGAGTTCGAGGCCAGCCTGGGCTACCAAGTGAGCTCCAGGAAAGGCGCAAAGCTACACAAGAGAAACCCTGTCTCGAAAAAACCAAAAAAAAAAAAAAAAAAAAGAAGTTGGAGAAATATCATGCTAGTGACTTAACAGCACAAATGAAAGCTCTAGAACAAGAAGAAGCAAAGTCTCCCAGGAAGAATAGACTCCAGAAAATAATCAAATTGAGAACTGAAATCAATGAAAGAAGCAAAGAGAACAATACAAAGAATTAATGACACAAAGAGTTGGTTCTTTGAGAAAATCAACAAGATAGATATGCCCTTATCCAAACTAAACAAAAGGCAGAGAGAGAGCATCCAAATTAACAAAATCAGAAATGAAAAGGGAGACATAACAACTAACACTGAGGAAATCCAGAAAATCATCAGGGAATAGTTCAAAATCTTCTACTCCACAAAACTGGAAAATCTAAAGGAAATGGATAATTTCTGGATAGGTACCACATATCTAAGTTAAATCAAGACCAGATAAACTATTTAAATAATCCAATAACCCCTACAGAAATAGAATCAGTCATTAAAATTCTCCTAACCAAAAAAAGCCCAGGACCAGATGGTTTCAGCGCAGAACTCTACCAGATCTTCAAAGAAGAGTTAATACCAATACTCTTTAAATTGTTCCACACAATAGAAACAGAAGGAACATTACCAAACTCCTTCTATGAGGCTACAATTACCCTGATTCCTAGGACAAAGATGCAATAAAGGAAGAGAACTACAGACCGATCTCCCTCATGAACACTGATGCAAAAGTACTCAATAAAATACTGGCAAACAGACTCCAAGAACACATCAAAACATGTATCTACCATGATCAAGTAGGCTTCATCCCAGGGGTGCAAGGGTGGTTCAACATACAAAAGTCTGTCAATGAAATACACCATGTAAACAAAGTGAAAGTAAAAAAGCACATGATCATCTCATTAGATGCTGAAAAGTCATCTGACACAACCTAACACTCTTCATGATAAAGGTCGTGGAGAGATCAGGAATAAAGTTAACATAATAAAGGCAATTTACAGCAAGCCAACAGCCAATATCAAACTAAATGGAGACAAATTCAAAGCATTTCCACTAAAATCAGCAACAAGATAAGGCTGTCTGCTCTCCCCATACATATTCAATATAGTACTTGAGGTTCTAGCCAGAGCAATAAGACAGCATAAGGAGATCAAGGGGATACATATTGGAAAGGAAGAAGTCAAGCTTTCCCTATTGGCAGATGACATGATAGTATACATGAGTGACCCCAAAAATTCAAACAAAGAACTCATGCAGCTTATAAACACCTTCAGCAATGTAGCAGGATACAAGATTGACTAACAAAAATCAGTAGCCCTCCTATATACAATTGACAAACAGGCTGAGAAGGAAATCAGAGATACAACTCCCTTTACAATAGCCACAAACGATACAAAATACCTTGGGGTAACACTATCTAAGCAAGCAAAAGACCTGTATGTCAAGAACTTTAAGTCCCTGAAAAAAGAAATTGAAGATGTCAGAAAATGGAAAGATCTCCCATGCTCATGGATAGGCCCGATTAACATAGTAAAAATGGCAATCTTACCAAAAGCAATCTACAGTTTCAATGCAATCCCCACCAAAATACCAACACAATTCTTCACAGACCTGGAAAGAATAATACTCAACTTCATATGGAAAAACAAAAAATCCAGGATAGCCAAAAGAATCCTGTACAATAAAACAACCTCTGGAGGCATCATGATCCCTGACTTCAAGCTCTATTATAGAGCTACAGTAATAAAAACAGCTTGATATTGGTATAAAAACCAACATGTGAACCAATGGAATAGAATTGAAGATGCTGACATTAATCCGCACAACCTATGAACATGTAATTTTTGACAAAGAAGCCAAAACTCTGGGAGTCCAATTGGTGTGAAAGAGGAGGGATTGTATGAATAAGAGATGTTGAGACCATGACTGGAAAAAGCACAGGGACAAATAGCCAAACTAGTGGAAACACATGAACTCTGAACCAATAGCTGAGGAGCCCCCAACTGGATCAGGCCCTCTGGATAAGTGAGACAGTCGATTATCTTGAACAGTTTGGTAGGTCCCCAGGCAGTGGGACCATGACCTGTCCTTAGTGTTTTTGGAGCCTGTGGCCTATGCTGGGACACTTCGTCAGCGTGGGTGAATGGAGGAGGGGACTGGACCTGCCACAGCTGAATCTACCAGGCTGAACTGAATCCCCAGGGGAGTCCTTGCCCTTGACGAGAGGGGAAGGGGGGTGTTTTGGGAGGAGGGGGCAAGAGGATGGAGGACAGGGGAATCTGTGGTTGATATGTAAAATTAAATTAAATTTTAAAAAAAGAAAAAAAAAGAATATTGAGAGAAGTGCAGAGGATCGAGGCCTGGTTTAGAAAATTTCAGAGGGAAGTTTAAAAACTCTATCAAGGTCATTTATTGTTTTGAATTAAGATGTGTAGTTCTGGTTAGTTGGGGCTAAAGAATGAGCTGTGATTAACAAGATACCACAACTACTGAAGCAAGATTTTGCTTTGCTCGTGTACTTGATGCTGGTGGGCTGGAGCTAAGAAATTAGCAGTGATTAAGAAGAGACCAGGATCACAGAGGTGAAATCTTCTGTGAAGTGTTTCCTGAGAACACACAGAAGTTCTGTTTCAGAGACAGCCAAGGTTATACCTCCCACTGGCAGTGGACTTGGTAATGTGTAAGCATCACCCAGGTAATACTGGTTTTGAAGGCATGAAGGGGTCATGAAGAGCAACTGGGCTTGGCACTGTGAGAGACCAGTAAAGGACATTGGTGAAGGTACAGCCTCAGTAGTAGTTGAAGGCCCAGGACTGAGGGGTCATGCAAAAAAGTTGAGGCTTGGCACCAGGAAGAGAGCCTATAAGAGGCTATGGGTCAGGTAAGCACAGTTGCAGCAAAGGACCCCAGTGTTTTGGAGATGCCAGGATCATGATAAGACCACCAAGAACAGTAGCAGCAGTAGAGTGGTGCCAGTCAGCCTAGAAAATAAACTGCATGTGCTTAAGAAGGCATAGCCAGAGAAGTGACCAAAGCCCATTGGAGAAGTCCAGAAGATCATGAGTGGATCCCAGATATTGGATGGTTGGAATTTTGTTTTGCTTTTATTTAGTTGTGACTGTGTCCAATTCTTCCCTCTTGAAGTAAGAAAACAATTTACTGGAGGCTATAGTTGAGAGACTGACTTTTTAAAGACTTTGGATTTTAAGAAATTGGTTATTTTAAAGGGACTAAAATTTTAATGTGTTTTCATTTGTAAAGATTGTGAGACTTTTAATGTTATTTAAGATCTTGGGGATGAATAAGAAAGGAAGGGTTTTGGCTTAATACTGATGTATTTGTGTGTCAAGTTGACAAGTGGTCAGTGGTCCTGGCTGTTTGTGTGTCAGCTTCACACAAGCTAGAGTAATCAGAAGAAAGCCTCAGTAAAGGAAATGCCTTGTTGAGATTCTGTTGTATGGCATTTTCTCATTTAGTGAACAATGGAGGAGGCCTCAGCCCATAGTGTGCGGTGCCATCCCTGGGCTGGTGATCCTGGGTTCTATAAGAAGTTGGGCTGTGTAAGCCGTGGGAAGCAAGCCAGTAAGCAGCTCCCCTCCATGGCCTCTGCATCAGCTCCTGCCTCTGGTATCCTGTTCTATTTGAGTTCCTATCCTGACTTCCTTCAGTGACAAACACAAATGCTGAAGAATAAGCCAAATAAACCCTTTCCTCCCCGATCAAAAAATACAGCATTTAAAATACTTTAATAACCCAAGGCTTTTGTGACAGTGAGACATGACTGGCCCTGGCTTTGAGTACCAATCTACTCCCGAGAGGATGATGGGCACCAGAGACACTCCACATGGAGTTTATTCTCTTTTTGGCAAAACTGGCCTATTAGAAAAGAAACTTCCCTTGCCTCAACTGCTGACAGTAAGTACACTGTCCAATCTGGACTAGCAAGACAGAAAGAAAAGCAACTACCAAACTTTGCAAAGACAAGGTAGGACAGTCCTTCAAACTTTTATGCTTTTGAAAAAATTCTGTCAGATATGCTAGGCCTGTAGGTAAAAGATGGATGCCCCAATGCTACAGAGAATTTTTGGGTAAATCTTGAGGCAGCCTGATGTCCCTGTTATTAGGTAACATTACATCCTTCTGGAGTCTTTGATGGAGTTGAAGACTACATAGTTATAAGTATAGTTTTCCTTAGTTGTGATAAAAGGTAAATTAGATATAAAACTTTAGACTCACCAAAATAAGATAGATAATTTAACATTTTTCTCTAATTTTATAAAATACAAATAGACTAAGTATTGAAACTGTAATTCTTGCTTGATAATTCTTCTGTTATATGTAATTTTACTATGTTAAATTTAAAAACTTTCCTTTTTGATTAGAGAGAAAGGGGGAAATGTTGTGATATATCCTTCTGTATGCTATGAATATGTGTTACTCTCATTGGTTGATAATAAAGCTGTTTGGACAATGATGAAAAAAGTAACTTGTCAAAGAAAATGTATTCTATACATTATTCATCGAAAAAAAAAGATTCCATTTGAAGTATTGGTAAAGTGCTTCAGTAGGTAAAGACACAGGCTGGGCAAGCCTAGCATCCGAGATCTACCAGAATCCCCTACTTCTTTCTAGACTCATACTCACTTTCCTTCCCACTGGCTTCTATGACCTTTTTGCACCCATCAGGTCCAATTGGTGCTTCCTAAATATTCCTGTAAATGGGGCCCTCAAGTAGATCACAGTCACTTCTCAAGGACTATGCTCTTTGAGGACTTTTCCTCTACCAGCACCTGAAATTGCCAATAGCTGCTAGGCTTCTGGAGGAACCTCGTGCCCCTTACCTATCACTTTCAATGTAGCTCATAAATATGTTATCAGAGTATAAAATGTAAAAGCAATTTCTGCTCTCCCCAGAGATTAGAGATAAGGAGATTAAGTATGCTAACACTTTACTGTTCTTGAATTAATATTTACTTGTCTTGTTATAAAAATATCATAGGATTACTATATATGTTTCCAAAGAAAATAGAATAAAATATAATCTCCTTATTAAAAAATATCATCCATATAATGGTAATTAATTGATTGATAAAATTGTTTATGAACCAGTTCCAGTGGTTGAGGCACAAAATATTGGCATAAAGTTGGACTGTTTAAATTCCTTGTGTGAGGATTTTCCATTGATATCTCTTTCCAGGCTGATCATAATTATAAGTAGGTATTGTAAAAGCAAATCTCTACCTTGTTCTTGTAAAGGGAGAGTAAAGAAAAAATCATGGAAATCAATACCTATAATAAGGCTACTCCTTAGGTAATAAAGAAAGTAAAGGAATTGCAGGCTGTAAAGATCCCAAAGGCAGAATCACATTATTTTCAGATCTTAAATCAGTTAACACTCTTCAGTTTCCAGATTTCCCTTTTATTGCAAATTCAGGAGAATTGCAAGACTAGTAGTCTCCTCAATATGTTTAGCATCTCACTAATCCTTTACTAGCTGCTCAAGTGCCTGCATGTTTCTTTAGTTAGGGGCCACTGCTCCACCCAAACAAGCTTACTAGTTAACCATTTAAAAGGTAGAAAAGTTGGTATTCTGGTAGTGGCCCTTACTCCAAATTTTGGTCGCCAATTCCTGCTTTGTCCTGCTGCTGGATAACCTGTATAGCCTGTGATTTTCTCAGTGTCATTTACTTGTCATTTCAACTTTGGCCTCTCATCATTGATAACTCTTTGACAAAATACCTTCTTTCCAATACTTCTAAACCTTCCTGTCCTACATATTGAAGCTGCTTTATCTCTAAAATATGAAAGTGATAATAATTGATCAATTCTATCACTTGATCTTTTTTTGCATAGCTCTTTTTACATAAGCCATAATTTTAATTTACCCTTTGTAATCTTCATCTATAATTTCTGGGTGTACTATAAATCTTTGAGAAATTAATCTACTCCTTCCAAAAGTCATCCCCCACTGTCCCAGTAGTTGTTTTACAAGTAATTTATGGAGATAATGTAAGCAATTTACCTTCAGTCAAATATAAATCAGCACTACCTAAAGTAGCATGCATTAAATATCCAGTAATAAACTTGCATTCTGCTGCTTGCTTTGATTTTTTAGTTTATTCCAATGCTGAGAGGATATAAGTGGCTCATTCTGTTTGGTCTCTGGTGATGAACTAGGCCCATTATCAAGTTTCCCTGTGATAAGAGATTAACATGCACATCTCTCACAGATTTACATTTATTAATCCAATTCAATTAGTCATAGTCTGTTTCATCTAAAGGAGGAAGAAGAGATTCACCCCCAGTGACTTGATCCTCCATACCTTACTTCAAAATAACGTTTTTATTTTCCACTGAGATAACAATCTCCTCTGTTAACTGACAATTCCTAATGATAATATCCTTTGTTCATGTTTCCACATCTGATAGAGCCTTTTCTGACTCTTCACTCTGTAGCAGCTCCAAAGCATTGGGAATTAATTTACATAAAGACCAAATCTCTCATAGTATAGCTTCTTTAATGAGCTTTCCAAAAAACTCACAATACATTGACACTATTATTCTAAATGAACATGAAGAGTTTGCTGAAACCAACACAAAGCAACTTCATTAGTTCTAAAAGCTTGGTATGCTGTTTTTCTTTCACTTTAACACCATGTCCTTTTGTCAAGCCTTTTAGCAACTGCACATATTGCTGCTTCTGAAATGGGAAATTCTCCATGTCCCTTCCAATCTTGGAGTCTCAGTTACCTGTGTATGTACTTAACCTACACTCCTGGAGCAACTGGACCCCTTATTTCTTTGAGCACAAAAGGTTGGGTACCAAATGTCAGTAACTGTTTCATGTGAGATGACCAGAAAAAGACATATGAGGATGCAATGAAGCCTTGGGAAAGCAAAGGGGAAATTATAGTGGACTGAACTCTCAGCAACCTTGAAAAACATTTTTCTTTTTATTTATTTATTAATTTTTCCTATTATCAGCTTGATACAGTATAAATCCTTATCCTAATAGTGAAATGTTTCATTGAGGCCTGCCTAGTAATTGAGTAAAACCAAAACTAATTATAAGCCACAGTTATCCTACTGTTCCCCCTGCTATATAGCTTCCCTGGTTCTGTGGGTTGCAGTCTGATTGTTCTTTGCTTTATATCTAGTATCCACTTATGAATGAGACCCATGAGAAGCCTTGAAAACACATTTTATTAATTGTTACACAAAAGGTATTTTTAACAAGTCAAATTCCACACATAATAGGCTTTGATCTGATCTAGGAGCTGTCAGAAGGAACACATTACCCAAGCCATTCTCAGCCATTACTAGAATTCCTGGTTTGCCATGAATATTTTGTGACTGAATTCATGCAAACAGTCTGAAGATCCTACATGAAAAGCAACTCCAAAAATCTCAGATAACAATCATTGCTTATTGCAAAAGGTTATTTCAATACCTAGTTGTGCCATCACTTTCAAGTTTATGTGAGGTACAATGGCTCTACTATATTCCGCACTATATAGTATACTATATAGTAACATGTGTGTCTGCTCTGATGTGACTAGATTCTTCAAGTTCCTATGCCTTGACTTCCCCACAACAATGGGCTGTATCCTGGAACTATGAGCCAAACCATCTCTTCTTCCGTTAGGTTCATTTTCTCAGTCACAACACTGGAATTGAAACTATGGCAGGTTGCTTAATCTGAGTTAATTCCTCAGCCCACAGGACCTGGAGGATTATAAGACTGATGCTGGCAGACACCAGCTACAATGAGTACATCCAAAAGGACCTCGGCTCAGGCACCCAGAGAAAGAGGGAAGAGTGCTTGTGATGATAAAGAGGAACACAGACATCAGAAATGTACTGAGAGAGGGGAGAGAACCTGATCTGTGAAATGGTTGTATGCTGCTGTTTCTCTTTTCATCCAGAAAGTTGGCTGGATGGAAATGAGATGGAAGACAGGATTTAGGGAATTAACCTGCTGTCTTTTCAGATTGATGATCTCTGAATACTGTACAATGGAAAGATTCTGTTCCAGTGCATATTCATAGGCAATTTGTATTGAGAGACTACATAGGTTACATGTCCTGGCCACACAGATAAGATGGGTTCAATACTCTGTGCTGAGACATTAAGGAACAGCACTGTCTGTCATCAGGGCTGGTAAGACCTGGCTGTGGGCTCTGTGATGGGAAAGTCCTGAGCAGCTGCACAGCGATTTCATTCATAGACTTTCCTTGTACTAGGACCATTCTTCCAACAAATTGACTTGTCCACTTTACTGTTTTGTTCCATAATTATTGTTTGAAATTTGTTTTACCAATACTTGATTTTTTTCATGTGAGAGTATGTGTACATGCATTCTAAGCACATGTGAATGACTACATGTGTATGTGTGCATATATGTACATACACTCATATATCATTGATTGTACTTCACTTTATATACTCCTCAAGGAATTGACTAAAAGAAAAGAGAGACATATAAATAGAATATGAATAGAAAAGTAGTCAGATGATGCCCCCTCACATGACACAGATCCCAAAGATCCTCTGAGAAACAATTAGACCTCATAACTGTTGTCTGCAAGGCAGCACATTCCAATAACAACAATGAACCAACAAACATGTTGAGAGTGAAATACAAAAAAGTACTGTTCACAATAGCTTAAAATATACTGGGACTAATCCTTAAAAAAGAAGTGAAAGTCATTTTCAGCAATGATTTAAGAGACCAATAAAGCACCTACAAAGGACAACACAAACTGGGATGAACCTCCCGGCCCCCACAATGCTCTCTTCACAGAAGGGCAAATTTAATAATATGAAAATGACTAAATTACCACAGGAAATTTGCAGTATAACAGGCCAATAGAGTCAAGGTAATTGTCTCAAATCAGTTGCCTAGGGATGCTCATAACTTACTTCCTTATGAGCCAAACTAAAGTCTGCCTGAGGGCCTTGCAACAGGTGCTGTCAGAGTTCCTGATCATGCCCAGCTAATGACAGATAGCCATGCAATGTCACCAGATTAGGACACAGCCTCTGTGCTGAGAGGGTATATAAGGCCTTCTCCATTATTGTTTTTTAATATATATTTTTATTAAAATAAGAAAATATTTTCTTTCCATGTAAATACCAACCTTTGTTTTCCCTCCCTCCTCTTCTCCTGTTCCCCATACCTGCACCCATTCCACCCCCATCCCCTCCTCACAAAGATTAAAGCCTTCCTTGGGTAGTCAACATAGGCTGTTATACCATGTTGGGGCCAGACCTAGACCCTCCATCTGCATCAAGGCTGAGTAAGGCATTGAACCTTAGGGAATGGGCTCTAAAAAGCCAGTTTGTGTACCTGGGGGAAGTCCTGGTCCCATTGCCAGGGGAACTACAAACACAGCAAACCTTGAAATTTCACTCACATTCAGAGGGCCTAGTTTGGTCCCATGCAGGCTCCCCAGCTGTGAATCCAGAGTCTATGGGCTCCCATTAGCTTGGGTCAGCTATTTCTATGGTTTTCCCCCTCGTTATTCTAACCCCCTTGCTCTTATAATCCTTCCTCCCTCTCTTCAGCTGAACTCCATGATCTTGGCCAAGTGCTTGGCTATGGGTCTCTATATCTGCTTCCATCAGACACTGAATGTAGGTTATATGATGACAAATAGGGTAGACACTAATCTGTTTACAGGGTAAGGCTAGTTCTAGTACCCTCTCCACCATTGCTGTGAGCATTAACTGGGAACACTCTTGTGAGTTCCTGGGGTTTACCCTAGCAGCAAATTTCTCCCCATCCCCTTAATGGTACACTCTGTCAAGATATCATTTTCATTGTTCTCCCACCCTGTGTCTCCACCATGTTTCCACCTCTCTTCCCCTCCTGTCCTCTCTCCTCTCTTCCCCCTCTCAATTTGCTCAAGATATCTTAACCCTTTCTCCTTCCTGGAGCAATTCATGCGTGTCCTTCTTAGTGTCCTTGTCTTTATCTAGCTTCACTGGGTCTTGGATTGTAGCCTGGTTATCCTCTGCTTAGCTTCTAACATTCACTTATGAGTTAGTATATATACTGTTTTTCTTTTTGGCTCTGGGTTACTTCCCTCAGGATGATTTTCTCTAGTTCCATCCATTTGCCTACAAATTGCATGATGACATTTTTTTTACCACTGCACTCCATTGTATAAATATACCACATTTTCTTTATCTATTCTTCTCCTGAAGGGTATCTAGGTTATGGCTATTACAAATAGTTCTGCTATGAACATAATTGAGCAAATGACCTTGTGGTGTGGTTGAGCAACTTTTGGGTATATGCCCAGAAGTGGTATTGCTGGGTTTTGAGGTAGATGGAATCTCAGTTTTCTGTGATACCACCATAATGATTTTTAGAATGGCTGTATAAGATTGCATTATAACCAGCAGTGGAGGAGTGTTCCCCCTTTCTCCATATCTTCTCCAAAATAGGCTGTCATCTGTATTTTTATCTTAGCCATTCTGACAGGTGTAAGATGGTATCTCAGAGTTGTTTTGATTTGCATTTACCTGATGGCTAAGGATGTGGAACATTTCCTTAATTGTCTTTGGCCATTATTAAATAAATCAGTCTGCTCTTTGCCTTTCATTTGACTCCTAGTGTCTGTGTCTTTGATGTGGTGCCTTCTCACAAGCCATTAGGACCCACCAACATCTGGCACCTGAACACGGGACTTCTGTTACTGTCACTTTCCTGCTTTGGTTCTGATCATCTCCCTCTCTTCACTTGTGGTGCTAGACAGTGGCCCAAGATGGTGTGTTTAGGTGAGAAGGCCCCTTAGTGCTATGTTCTTTTGGTCCCTTCAGCAGGTAAGAGTGGTGATATATTGTGCACCTCAATAAAACTTATCTTGGCATCAGAGGAGAGAGCTAGCCACTAGATTAGATTAGACATAGAGGCTAGACCATGATGGTACATACCCTTAATCCTATCACAAGGGAGACTGAGATCCATCTGGATCTCTGTGAGTTCCAGGCTACAAAAAGTGGGAACAGCCAAGTGTGGTGGCACAAACCTTTAATCCCAACACTAGAGATCTTATGACTTGCTTGAGAAGCTCACATGCATTTAATCCCAGGAAGTAAGATGGCAAGGCAGAAAAAGGTATAGAAGGCATGACAAAACAAGAACTCACTGTATTTTGAATGAGAATTTCATAGAGGTAAGAGCTTGTGGCTGGCTTGCTCTGCTTCTCTGATCTTTCAACTTTCATCCTGATCTGGCTCTGGGATTTCTATTAATAAGATCATTTAGCAATTCATGTTACACGTAAACATTGGAAACACCATTTCTTTCCTTCTTTTGTGTTGTCTGTCAGTTTTGTCTGCCTGTCCCATTAAGAAGGCACATTTTTTTTTCTGATTCAGTATACCCAGCACCTGCAAATAAGCAATGACCACCCCCCAGAAGGTAGAATCAAGGTGAGGCTCCCAAATGCCATTCCTCATCTTGAGACATTGTGTGGGATTATGGCCAAGGCCTACAAAACCATGGAAGTCCAGGACATAAGGGTTGGATACAAATTTCTACCCCTGTCATCTTGTGACTGTTGTTTGCCTGATTTCTTCCTCTACAAGGTATGTAACTTCTTCATCACCTCCTCCCATTCCATGTCTGACCTCACTATGGCATTCAATGATGAGGATGCAGACAGTTCTGGCCCATGAAATCTGTCAAGGAAATGCAGCTTCCATTAAGACCTCATGCTCTATTTCCACTTCAGACTCACTTCTGCCATGGGTGTCAACACCCCTGGTGTGTCCATGGGGTGATCTACCCAGGGAACTGCCTGCCTTGGAGACTGGCCACTTCCCTGCTTTACTGTATACCCTCACTCTGCACAGCCAGCACCATTGAAAACGGGGAGGACTGCAGAAGCTTATCCAGTTAACCTGGGTCCAAATGCCTCTGTTCAGCTGTGGATTCCCACCCCGAAGCTGAACTCTTTCTCATCTGGAAGGTAGCTAATAAGCAGCACCCGAACTTACCTTATTTAGAACGGGTCCCCACACAATGGTCAATGCAACTACAGACGTATTTTGAATTGTATAGTTTGCTCAAAAATGTGCTGGAGCGCACTGTGGTACTTAGCTGGAAATCAGCTTAAGGTGATCAAACAGAAGCTCAAGCATGAATGAACCTCTTAATTAACATTCCAGTGACCTTTGGCATGCTCACTTGGTGAGGTACCTTTGTCCATCCCAGCCATCTGGCCAAGATTGGCCATTGAGCCTAATACCAACAGGTATCTTACCTGGCTGTGGCAGGCCAGCTGGGAGACCAGCTTCTACATTTTACCCCAGGTACTCTTGAGGAGAGAGGGATAAGAGATTAAGATAAAAGGATAGAAGGGAGAGAAGCAGAAACAGAGGCTAGTCTCAGGAGGGCCTGAATCCTTATCCACTGGCCACTTCTGTCTCTTCTATAGGGTTATTTATAGAAAAGCCAAGGGATTGAGCAAAAGATCACACCCCAGCACAGCCAAGGGCAGACCATTTCCAATCACCTGGTAACCATACATATGGTTAAGCAACGCTACAATGCAGCTCTGCTGAGTAAAGCAAGCTCAGATCTCACTAGGAAAACTTTGTGGGCCTCCACACCTGGCCTTCAAACTCTTAAGCCATGTACTCACAGGACACTTCAGCTTGCTTTCATAATCTTATTCAACAGCCAGGAGAGGTGTTCAAATTCCTGGCCCATGTCAATGAGGGAGTAGAGCACAGACTGCATGCAGGCCCCACTAAAGATGTTGATTAAACACCTGACTTGTGATTGGCTCAATGCCCAAACCCATAATGTGATTGCAGCTTTGTGAAATGAGGACATACATAAATGGGTGCAAGCCAAAAGAGATCTTGACCCTAGCCGCTATCTCATTGCTGCTCTTACTGCCTTCCTGGATGCTCTCCCCACTGAAAGGCAGTGTGCTAATGAAACCCTGAAGAGTCCCTGGTAGACAGAACTTGATAGGGATACAGAAAACCAGGAAATTTGTGGCATGACTGTCCCAGGCCAAAACTTAGGGCCTGATGCTCCAGATGCAATAAGGGATTTCATTGGACAAAGAATTGTAGGTCACAGCCTGCCAATACATGAGCCGCTTTAAACCCCAGGCCAGGCAATCCTCAGCCCTGCCAGTAAAAGCTCTGGTAATCCAAAAATTTATTGGACAATGCCCATTTCTCCACACTCTCCAATGCTAACCATCTATCTTGATGGACAAGTTGTGAAAGGCTTGTTTGACATGGGTGCAGACATCACCATTTTAACCAAGGCAGAAATACTTCACTTCCCTCACTGGAAGTTTAATCCCCCCTACATCAGTGGTGACAGAGCCAATAAATACTAAGAAACCACCTTTCTTGGTCCATTGGAAGGACCTTAATCGCAATAGGGGAGCCATTCATCCTATCATTCCACTATACCTAAGAACCTGTGGGGCAGAGATATTTTGGAGGATATGGATGATCTTCTAACTACAGATGACAGGGCCTTTTGATGACATCAAATTTTATGAAAAGGCAGGTCTTGCAGTCTGTGACCCTGCATGTGATCTGCACCCCCAATTCGAAGGGCCACAGTCCCCATAAGATCCACCACAATCAAGTCCTCTACCTTCATTTCTGTGACATGGCTCTTGGATCAAGCAGTATGAGTTTAACAGTGGCCTATAACTGAACCCAAGCTGTCAATCTGAAAGTAAAGATTTGCAGAACAGCTAAAGTTGGGGCACAGAGAACCATCCCCAAGTGAACATAATACCCTCATATTTGTTATCTCCAAGAGACCAGTACACTACTGTCTCCTGCAGGATCTTTGTGTATAGCTAATGGTCAAATAGAAAAAAATGGGGTCTACACAGCTAGGCCTCCCCCACCCTAGTGCTATTTCTCTATCTTATTATATATTAGTTTTAGATATTAAGGATTGCTTTTTGTTCAAATCCTCTGGCAAAATAAGATCAATATCATTTTGCCAATTCTGTGTGGGAACCTAATATGCATAATCCAGCTAAGGGATACCAACTTTTTTGCCACAAGGAATAAAAAATGGCCCCAATATTTGCCAATTATATGTTTTTTAAGCTTTGGTCAGTATCCCCAGGGATGTTCTTTTGATCCATTATATGGATTATCTCCTCCTGGCACACCCAGATGCAGCCTACCTACAAAAGTCTGCCAAGAGAGTATGAGAAGATCTTGCATTAGAACATCTGATGGTGGCTCCAGATAAGGTCCAAAGGGTACCCCACTTTGCCTTTTCCGACTTTTCTTTTGCTAAGCAGGTCCACCTCCTTTCCTTTAAATTGGTAATAAAGGAATTTTACTCACTCTCAGAATTACAACTATTATGTGGTGCAGTTAATTGGCTTAAACCTTTCTTGCCCATGCCTGACTAAGAGATGAGACACCTCTTTCTGTTGTTGGAGGGTCTCACCTATCCTTACACTACGGTTAGTCTTACCCAAGAAGCTAAAGATTTACTACAAAACCTTTTGACCATTCTATCAACCTTCATGCTGCAAAGTCATGATCCCCAAAGACCCTTACTGGCAATGGTTCCTGGACTTGCAGGGGATTTTTGCAAGTATTATAGAAATCTGGGTGCATTCTATTGATAAAACAAGCACATTCTGACCTGAGCAAGGTCACCTTTAGATTTGGCCAGTCCTTCTACCTCAGCCTTAAGGCACAGATGCTGGCATGGAGAACATATGGAAGAGAGCCAAATGAGCTTATCTTCCACTTTTCTTTAAATAATACAGAGTCCCTCTGGGCAGATTCCATCTCATTCCAGGAAATGGTAGCAGGATTCACAGGAATTAGTCACAATCTTTTGCAAAAAAAGGAAGATCTTAGCAGAACTCCACACACTACCAATAAAGATACAAGCCCATGCAGTCTCCTACTCTACTCCCATCCCTCACGCGATCCTGGCCTTTTCAGATTCCAATAAATACACATGGTGTTCTTATCCATTGTCCTGGATCCAAAGATGTTACATATGGTATCCCTAAACATGCTTTTATTTAATTGGGTGAGCTATTGGTTATTCCAAATGTTCTAGTAGAGTGCCAGACTGAGCTTATTAATATTTTAAGGCCATCAGTGCTATCAAGGCTATTATATCAGTCACGGTCATTACGGGGGTACCTTGGGCACTTAATACTGACAATGGTCCTGCCTATGACTCTCAACAATTCAATACTTTCTGGGGTCCTGGAAGAGTTCCTATACAGCTGATATCCTTTACAATTTGCAGGGACATGCCATTATGGAGATGACCAACAGAGCTCTTAAGGAGCTATTGTCAAGAATTATTTCAACAGAGGCTAGGAGAGATCCTCATCTGGCCTTAACAGAGGTCCTTTTTCTTTTGAACTTTCTCAGTTTTGATGACAAGGTGCTCATCCCAGCCTACAAGTACTAGATATCTTTGGTGAGATGGAGAGATCTTATCTCCTTCCAATGGCAGCCACAATCCCCACTGTAGCAGGAATCTTAAAAGTTCTTATTAATAAAATCAAACCCGAGGCCAGTTATTGGGGTCAATGCTGGTAGATCAGAGAGACAGAACAAGCCACAGCTATCTCACCTTGCCAATTCCTCAGCTGGTCCTGTTTCCTCAGACTGGAAGCTTCTGTGTCCTCATCCCAATGGCTCTTAGCTGAACTACTGCTCAAAAGCCTGAATGCTTAACCAGCCAAAATCTTCTAGTTTCTGGTCCTCATGTCTTATATATCTTTCTGCTCTCTACCATCACTCCCTAGAATTAAAGGCTTGCTTCCTGGGATTAAAGGTGTGAGTCACCATGCCTAGCTGTTTCCAATGTGGCCTTGGAAACTATTGGATACAGAAACTAGAAGATTTTGGCTGGTTAAGCATTCAGGCTTGTGAGCAGTAGTTCAGCTGAGAGCCATTGGGATGAGGACACAGAAGCTTCCAGTCTGAGGAAACAGTACCAGCTGAGGAATTGGCAAGGTGAGATAGCTGTGGCTTGTTCTGTCTCCCTGATCTACCAGCACTGACCCCAATAACTGGCCTTTGCCGATGCTTTCTTGTAACATGAAGCTCATGCCTCTCGAAAGTAGACTGGCATTTAATAGAGGGATGTGGAGAAGAAGGGGATGCTGAGATGAAGCCATATATATGCAGCCAAGAAGAATGGACAGCTGAATTCAAAAACTGTCAACAATTTTCAGAATTTAAAATCCTGAATCATGACAGGACACTAGAGGAATTCAGGTGTTTCTGGTACATGCACTGCTCTCACCCAATGTGAGGTTGAACTGTGACCTTATGTACATCCTACTTCACAAATGAGTCTGTCAGATACACTAGGCCTATAGGCTGAAGATGATGCCCCAACACTGCGGAGAAACCTCAGGTGACTGCCCAGGCAGCTGGCTGTTTCTGTCAACTCACAAATTTTTTGGAAGTTGCTTGCATGCACTTCCTGTTTTTTATTTTTGTTAGCTAATATTATTCCCTTCTTGGGTCTCTGAGGGAGTTGAAGATTAGTTAGTTATCGTTGAAGATTAGTTAGTTATAGTTGAAAATTAATTAGGATAGAAAGTGCATTAGATACATCTTGGATTTACCAAAATAGGATAGATAATGGAATTATTTTTTCTGATTTGTCAAATGCCTGTTTAGGTATTTATTACTTGTATATATTGTATATAGTTATTGTACTTTTGTATATAGTTTTTCTTTTGTTAGTTATAACCTTTTGCTTTTTTTTCTTTTTATTAAAATAGAAAAGGGGAAATGTGGTGGTATTCTAATTGTACTGAAATGTGATTTTGATTGTATGTTAATAAATAAAGTTGCCCGGGGGTCAGAGCTATTAGAGCCATAGACAGAGTGTGGCAGTGGTGGCTCATGCCTTTAATCCCATAGATCTCTGTGTGTTCAGGGATACAGCCAGCATTGGAGACATATGCCTTTAAGACCTAGGGGGCTGTACATTCAGACAGTGATGAGGCAGTCACGTGTTTGGGTTTACAACCAATGAGAAGGCAGAATGACTGGAAAAACAATTTACACACAGGAAATAGCTCTCTTTTGGGAAGCTGGGACAGCAGGAGGATGGGTGAGATTTTAGCTCAGAGCTATGACCTCTCAGCTTTCTCTTTTACATTGTTTCTGTGTTTCTTATTTAATAAGACGGTTGGTTATATCTACACCCCACTGCATACCCATTGGAGAGGGTATGATTGTGTTTTACCTCCAAGTACCATGACACCAATATAGGTCCAAGCAAGAGATGTATGCCCAGCCATAGATCATCCTGCTTCTACCAAGTAGGAAATAACCAAGGATGGGTAACATATATACTCCCTTTTCTTGCTCTCATTGCCAATCTAAAAGCTGAAGACTTGTGTGCCCTTGCTTTTTCTCTTTTTATATGATGCCTTTGGTGTAGTTGGAAGAGTTCCTGTGTCCTGACCTGTAAGAAGTAGGGGCAAATCTCTCCCACTTGCATGCCCCAAGTAAACACACAGAGGTTTATATTAATTATAACTGCTTGGCCATTATCTCAGGTTTATTACTGACTAGCTCTTACTTGGTAGAAGCAGCAGGTAATTAGGGGTGACCACACAATGCCATCAGATTGCTGTCAGAGCTTCTGATTGTGACCAGCCAATTAGGGATGACTGTAGATGAAATTCTAAAGGGTCTTATAAAATAAGAAACACAGAGCCAGATACAGAGTTAAAGCCTAAGAGATCTGAGAAAGACCCACGACTCCCTTTAGTTTACCACTCACTGTCATCCTTCCCCTGAGAGAGCCCTTCTTCCTGTGTGTCTTGAGTTTTATTGCTTTCCTTTTCTGCCTTCTCATTGGCTCTAAGCCCAGCCACATGTCTTCCTGGTCACTGCCTGGTCTCTATGGTTGGTATTGGGATTAAAGACTCAAAGGTCACCATGCTTGGCTCTGTCCTTGACCATACAGAGACTCTGTCTGCTATGTGATCAGATTAAGGGCCTGGGCTACCACCTCCTGACTTCTATCCCTGGTTCTCCGCTAATGACCTCTGACCTCTAGGCAAACTTTATTTATTAACATACAAATAAAATCACATTTCAGCACAATTAAAATATCAACATATTTTCTCCTATTATTCTAATAAAAGAAAAAAGAGGAAAAAAGCTATAACTAATATAAGAAAAACTATATACAATAAGTATGATAACTCTATACAATATATACAAGAGATAAATACCTAAACAATGTCTAGTCCATTTGCATTAGACAAACTCAGAGAAAATATTCCATTATCTATCCTATTTTGATAAATACAATATGTACCTAATTTATTTTCTATCCTAAGTTATATTACTAACAGAGCTATCTTACAATGTCTTTCAAATTTATACACTTACACTTCTTTAATGGGTTTCTTTTCTGAAAAGTTTAACAAGGAAAACTATAACTATCTAATTTTCAACTCCCTCAGAGACCCAAGAAGGAAATAATATTACCTAAAACATCAGGAAGTGCATGCAAGCAGCTTCCAAAAAATGTAATTTGACAGAAACAGCCGGCTGCCTGGACAGTCACTGGAGGTTTCTCCACAATGTTGGGGCATCATCTTCAGTCTATAGGCTTAGTGTATCTGACAGACTCATTGGTGAAGTAAGATGTACACAAGGCCTAGAGTTCAACCTCTCATTTTGTGAGAGAAGTCCATGTACCAGAAACACCTGAATTCCACTAGTGTCCTGTCATGATAGTATTTTAAATTCTGGAAATTGTTGATGTTTTTGGAATTCAGCTTGTCCATTTTTCTTGGCTTATTGGTGGCTTCATTGGGCATCCCGTTGTTCTCCGCATCCATTGCAGTGTCCCCAGATTAGGACATAGCTGCCTATGTGCTAGGAGGAGGGTATGTATATAATGGGAGTCTTCTCCTTTGTTAAATAAATGAGTCTGCTGTTTACCTGTTATCTGATTCCGGGTATCTGTGTCACTGGTGCTGCACTGATACCACCTCCCCTGAGGGAGACATTAGGATCAGCAACAGAAATATACAGTGCAATTGTATCACAATTTTAATTTCATTCCTTTAAATATGTTTTATGTTTATTTTACTCTAATGTTTGAGTGTTTTACTTGCATGAATATCTGTGCACCTCATGAATTCCTTGTGCCTGTTGAGCCCAGGAGAGATAACTGGATTTCTTGGAAATATAGTTACAGATGTTTGAAAGTGATATGGGTGACAAGAATGGGACCTGGGTCCTCTGTAAGAGCTACAAGTGCTCTTAACCACTGAGCCATACTGTGCCTTTCCCATTTTATTGTCTACTTAAAAATAAGAAATAAGATTTTCCACAAAATTGAAATCTGTCTATGGAATCCTGACATCTCACAGGTATAATCTATTTCCCATCACAAACAAGAGTTGTGTCTTAGTGTGACTATTGTTTTGACTAAAGCAACTTCTATAAAGGAAAACATTTAATGGGATAGTTCACTTACATTTTAGAGGTTGAGGAAATTATTATCATGGTGGTAAACAAGGCAACATTCAGGTAGACATGGAGCTGAAGCTAAGAGTCCTTTTCTTGATCCAAAGGCAATAGGAAATGGTCTGAATCACTGGGAGTGGCTTAAGCATATATGAGACCTCAGAACCCAACCCACAGTGAAACACTTCCTCCAACAAGGCCACACATATTCAAACAAAGCCACACCTACTAATATTATCACTTCTTTTGGGGGGCCATTTTCTTTCAAAAGACCACAATTTGGTATATCATATGAATTTGAAATATGTTGAGGAATATTACTTTAGCTATGTGAAATTGTGTTACATTTTTTCTGTTGCAGAATATTACTTTATCTATGTAAATGTGTGTTATATTTTTATGATACATTTGTTTAAATATGTACAGATGAGTTGTCTTTGTCTTACTTTACCTCCCTAAGCATCCTCATTGGTCCACCAAAAAGCTGAACAGCCAGTAGTTAGGCAGTAGAGGTAAGGGTAGGGCTGTTGGTAAGAGAGAATAAATAAGAGGAGGAGTCTACAAAGAAAAGAGTGTAGAGAATGATGGAGAAAGAGAGGCAGGTGCTGAGGGCCAGACAGACAGACATGAAGTAAGCCAAGAAAGTAGGCTATACAGAATGAAAGAAGGGTAAAAAGCCCTGAGGCAAACTCTAGAAGAAGAGAAACAGGTTAATTTAAGTTATAAGAGCTAGTGGGATGAACATAGATAAGGCCAAACATTCATAACTAATAATGAGTCTCTGTGTCGCGATTTGGGAGCTGGTTGGTAGCCCAAAAGAAAGCCTGCTACAAAAAATGACATTCTATTGTTACTGGATATATTCTGTAGTGTTAGTTGACGTTATTTCCCTAAAATGAAATCTTGTGCCATATCAAAATGATAGATAGGCCTGTAGCATGTGTCTTAAATGGTCTTGTTAATAAAAAACAAGCCTGGAGCAGGTATTAGGGTGAACACTGAAAGATCAGAGTGACAGAACCAGCCACAGCTAACCTCAACTCCCAACTTTCAGCCAATCTTGTTTCATCAAACTGGAAGCCTCTGAGTCCTCATCCAGAAGGAATCTCAGCTGAACTGCTACTAAAAGCCTAAAGTGTAACCAGGCCTATTTCTTGGTCCTCATGCCTTATATAACTTTCTGCTCTCTGCCATCACTTCCTGGGATTAAAGGCATGTGTCACCATGCCTGAGTGTTTCCAGTTTGGCTTTGTACTCATAGGGATTCAGATGGATCTCTGTCTTTGGAATGCTAGGATTTAAAGCGTGTGTGCCACTATTTTCTGGACTCTATATCTGGTGGCTGCTCTGTTCTCTGACCCCAGATAAGTTTATTAGCATGCACAATATATTGGGGAACACAATATCACCACATAGGCCAGATCAAATTTTTATCACAAATATATATATGTGACATATACATACATACATATATATATATATATATATATATATATATATATATATATATATGGTATCCTATAATTAACACTAAAGTTTCAAAAGGTCATATGGAAACCTACTGCTTTAGAAGCTTCATAAAGTAAATAACATAATTTAAATTTCATTATGACATATAGGGGAGATAATGCTCTAACTATAAATCATATGCTACCAAATAAAATCTCAAGTACCAGGAATTGGTTACATCTTGTGAGTAGTTGGTCAAAGGGATCCCATAGACCCCCAAACATTATAGGCTATTGTCAATGTTATTGGTTACCCTCCACAACTTGATGGTAAGGCCTTTTTCCTGAAGGCAGAACTTAACTTGTATCATTGGACATGGAGAAACAGAGCTAGTATCCAACAGGAAACTTCATCTCTACTGAGTATCATTAATAGTGCTGGAAGGTACTGTGCAGATTGCAGGAGAAGAACAGCAATCATCATTCTCACACATCTACAGATGCTGTGACCTACAACAGTGATCTACCTTTAAGATATACTAGTACAATAATGGCACAAATGTTATGGGAGTGATCAACACTGTTTTTTTTTTTTTTGGTTTTTCAAGTCATGGTTTTTCTGTGTAGCTTTGTGCCTTTCCTGGAACTCACTTCGTATACCAGGCTGGCCTCGAACACACAGAGATCTGCCTGGCTCTGCTTGCCAAGTACTGGGATTAAAGGCATGTGCCACCACTGCCCAGCAAACAACAATTTTTTATCTGGAATTAAATCCAACTCCATCAGATGGTACACATAACTGACACTGATGAGACCAAGAATAATAATAGCAGATTTTGCCATACATCTATGACTTATGTAGAATCAGTTTTTAAATTGATTCTGTTAAATGTATATAACAACAAAATGAATCCTGATGATATATTGCTATGCCAAAAGATCAGTGCATTGCTCAACTGTCATCAGAAAAACTATTTTTATAGTAGATGGTGATTAACACAGAGACACACATATGGACAATGTATAGACAGTGAGAAACTTGGAGAACTCATTCCAAAACAGAACGCTTTCATAAAACCCATCTACCCATGGTTTTGAAATCTATGAAGAACAGAAGATAGATTGATTTTAGGAGCCAGAATTGTTAGATTACTTCAAGGAAACATATAATTCCAGACTCAAGAGGGTTTGTCCATGTATGAATTCATAGAGATCAATAGCATGCACAAGACTTTTACAGGTTCAAACCAGACAAAACTCCAGCACAGAGGTAGGCAGATGGACACAAGATCTCACTCCTAACCAAGAAGCTATATGTGATTGATACCTTCTAGGCAAAGTCAGTTTTCTCCAATGAAGTGTTACTGGGGATATCAACCATATTCTAGTATAGCCCTCAGACCCAGGTGTAGTTGGCAAACACAAAACAAACCAGGTTTATTTATTGAAGGAGAGAAGGCTTTTATTTAATTTTGGTTTGGTTAGAGTTTTTATTTGTATTTTTATTTGTGCTTTTCTTTTTAGAAAAGGGAATGTTCAGTGGATAGGAAAGATGGTAGGACCTGTAAGATGTCAAGGTATGGAAAAAAAATTATGATCATATATATTAGATGAAAAAATTAAATAAAACATATGAAATTAAATTTTAAAAGTACTCTAGGAGCCCACAACTGACTCACTTTTCCAGTTTGATTCTGAAGACTATTTTAAGTCAATAGAGTTCAAGCTTGCTTGCTCCAGGGCTGTGTGAATGTCCTTATAAGCTCACAGAGTCTCATTGAAAGGCTGTGAGAAAGTCCTGATTAGCATATGAGAAGAAAATACTATCTAGCTTGACACAGGCTGCTGAAGCCAGTGAGAGGTACATTGAGATAGAAAATGAATACTGCTTGCTCGTTGACTCAGGGATGGGACAGATAGGTTTTGAGTGCCTGTGCTCTGCATTGTTCTACTTCTGTCCTTCAAGATTATATATAAACTAGCTGTGAAATAAACTGGATGCTGTCTAGCATTGACTGGCAGACCTCTCAACTTTTTTTCTGTCTTCTTCATTGTCTATACAATCCACCTACATCTATCCCGCTACCCAGCTAACAGTGGGAAGTCCCTGACAAATGACACCCAGTGATGGGGCAGGTAGAGGTGTAGCTTGATTTTTTCCGCCTCGCCCACAGTCAGGACAAACCTCTGTCACCCGCCAGTCCCACAGCCGCTCAGACCCAACCAAGTAAACACAGACACTTATATTGCTTTCAAACCGCATGGCCGTGGCAGGCTTCCTGCTAACTGTCCTTATCTTGCTAACTGTGCTTTTATCTTAAATTGATCCATTTCCATACATTTATACCTTGCCATGTGGCTGGTGGCTTACTGGTGTCTTCACATGCTGCTGGTCATGGCGGTGGCTGCAGCCTCCCTGGTCATGGTGGCGGCTGCAGCCTCTCTGGTCATGGCGGCGGCTGCAGCCCCTCTGGTCATGGCGGCGGCTGCAGCCTCTCTGGTCATGGCGGCGGCTGCAGCGTCTCCTTCTGTCTTTCTGTCCTTTTATCCTGCCTAGCCATGGCCGATCAGGTTTTATTTATTAACCAATCAGAGCAATTTGACATACAGACCATCCCCCAGCACAGCCAAGTGCAGACCATCTCAAACACCTGCACTCAGGCCCATGGTCCTAATTATCCTCTATACAGACCTGCTGGGTAACGCCACAAAGAACCTGAGAATGGGCTCCCACAGGACCTACAGAACATCCCACAGCATAGAGGATTCCAAGACAGATGCCACAGAAGAAAAAAAAAAGGAGTGCACTCAAAAAAAAGTAGAAGCTGTGGTAAGTATGACTCAAGAGTAAAACTGATAAGTGTAAATAAAAAAGCAGATGAGGTTAAAAAATTATTTTGAACGAGTGTGAAAAATAGGTATGGCCCAAGGAAATATTAAAGAGCTGTTTGTACATTTACTTAAAGATATCTTAAAGACTAGAGGTACTAAAGTAGGATGTAAAAAACTGTGTAAATTTTTAGAATTTGTAGAACATATTGGAGTTAAGGTACAGTAGTATTATGATAAGCATGGTCCAAAAAAACTTCCATCAGATATTATCAGTCTCTGCACACTCATTTGAGATAGGTTAGACCTCCATCCTGAAAGGCACAAAGTGTTTCCTGAACAAAATAAAACTGAAATTAAATATTCTACTCTGGCAGAGGGACAACTTTATGAGGATAATTTCATAAAATTATTTGATGATAATGACCAGTTAGATTTTGGTCATGAGGTAGAAATAGAGGAAGAGGCTGCCAAGTATTATAATGAAGATTCTCTCACTCCTCAAGATTTTTCTCCACCTTCATTCCTAACTATGAATGATTTCTCTGGAGAGATTAAGCAGGTCATGACCTCAAACCATTCACGGAATGTCTCACTTTCACATCTGTTCATTGCAGCTGGTAAATGTAAATGTCAGCTCTCTCTGTCTTGGCCCGTTACTATGTTACTGTTTGGTTCCATGTGTTTAAGGGGACTGGGTCCCCCTAACTGAACAGAGACAAGAAGGTAACTCCTGCCAGGTGTGGCTTGTGTATTGCAAGAGAAGCCTCCTGTTAGACAGGACTCACTAACCATGAATAAAGCCATTGTCTCAGTGCTGAAGTACAGGTATTTTGTTTGAGTTAAAGTGCTATTTGTTTCTGTCTACTAACCTTCCTCATTTTCCCCGGAGAGAAGGAGAGAGGGGCATGGCAAGGGCTGCCTCCCTCCATAGCTCTCTTCCTATCAGGCAAGTGGCATAGAGTTTACTGTCTACAATGGGCAAGGTGAACAAATGCTGAAAAGAGAATCTGGGGTTAATTATTAATTTTAGTCAGAGGAGTCAACAATTTTGTTTTCCAGGAACAGCCAAAAGCACACTCTGTGCCTGCTTTCCTTCCTAAGCCAAGTTCTTCACTGTGATAACATCCAAATCTCTTCTGCTAGCCAGTAACCTCCAATTTTAACCCACTTTAACCCTTCTCTGTCCTGATTCTGCTTGAGAAAAATGTTGAATTACAAGCCGGCATGCTTTCAAAAGCTTTGACTATATAATTAAAGTAAAAAAATATGCTATGTTTGGGAAAAATATGCTTTGCCTCCACAGGGAAAAAAAGGTAAATGGATTTTGGTCATTTGAATTCAAGGGATTACAAATGCTTATCATTTAAGAGAATTGATTATAAATTATTATTAATTAAGATAAGAAAAACTTCTGCTAATCTCAAACGTTTCATATCGATACAGGTCCTTTTAGACTAAGAAGGCAACAAGCCTCAAATATTTTGGATTGAGATGGATTTCTATATGGTAATTCATGTCATAAAAGTAAAGAGTGTAAGATTTTTTTCTTATTTTATATGCATACATATGTATATGTCTGTATTCTTGTTTGAGACACTATACGTACCCAATGTTCTAAACTGCTGGGTAGAAACCACAGAAAAGGGACTTTGATGGAAATTTGCATGTTGTGTGAAAAGCAAGAGAAGGAAAAAACTGGAGTAATGAAAGGAGAGGGGAAAGGTGGATTTTTCTATGTCAGGATGATCCAGAAGAGCAAACCCCAGGTAGGGCCTGACCTGAAGGTAAATGGTAAGTAGTAGAGGACCAGAGGGGATGTGAACTCTGCTGAATTTGAAAGAAAACTGTAAGATATGCTGAGGATTTAACCATATTATGTTAATTCTGGTTTTCATCATTTTAGAAATAGCTGATGATACTTTATTACAAAATGTTTGTTAAAAAATATATGCATGTATGTGGACATGTATGTGACTGAGATTTAACTTTATAACTCTGTAGGGGCATGAATGAAAGTTGGATCCAACTGTGTGTATGTGTGCATTTAACCATTGTTTAATTTTAAACAGCAACTAAAGGTCTTCTTGAATGATGGCTGCTGACCTCATCATGAAGTGGGCAGCCACATGGCTGACAACAATTGTTAAATAAGATTAAAGAATAACTCTCTTTGATATAAAGAGTTCTCTGTTCATTGTATCTCCTTTTAGACTAAGGAGGCAACAAGCCTCAAATATTTTGGATTGAGATGGATTTCTATATGGTAAATCATGTTGAAAACTAAGGAGTAAAGAAGATAGAATTTAGACAATGTTTATTTAATAAAATATTAAAGCTGCACCTCAATGCTTTTATACATAAGAATATACCTTGCTCTGGCAGGTAAACTTTGTAATTTAAGAGTCTCCCAGATGATAATGATCTTAAAGACATAAAGGGATCATGGGAAACAGCTTAGGGTTACAGATCTTAAGAGTTTTGCCAGGTGATGACCCCGAGAAGCATGAACCACCAGAAAATGGAAAAATTTTCATTTTAAAAGGTATTTTGGAAAGGAACTAAATGTAATAAATGTTCCATCTACTAAATAACAAATCAATTATTTCAAAATAATGACTCTTGAGCAATTGCTTTTGCTAAGTTTTTGGGTCAATTTGATAATCATTATCCTGCTGATCAATTATTAGAGTTTGCTCAGATGCATTATTTTATTTTCCTAAGTGGTAATGAAACTCCAGTAAAGACGCTGCTTTGGTTTTTACTGATGGTTCTTCAAATGGGAAAGCAGCATATGTGATTATGATAAAGGATATGTAGTTTAAACTACTCCTAATTCAGTTCAAGTTGTTGAGTTGAGCTGTTAGTTTTTCAAGTTCTGAAATATAATTCATTTAATTTATGTACAGATAGTCAATATATTTATAGAGTTCTTCAAGTTATAGAAACGGTTTCTTATATTAAAACTATTAATGATCAAATAACAATGCTATTTCAACAAATTCAGGATGCAATTAATTTAAGAAAACTGACATATTTTGGGGCACATATTGGAACATATTCAAATCTTTCTGGTCCATTGGCTGAAGGTAATGCTTTAGCTATTAATTTACTCAGTCGATCACTTTATCTACAGTTGAGCTTGCTCAGCAACCACATGCTTTGAATCATCAAAATAATAAAAGCTTTAGAAAATGATCTGGTTTAACAAGAGAAACTGCTGAACTATGTTATGAAGAAAATGTACTGGCATTGTTCCTTTAAGCATCATGGGGACACAGCAATATATTCGTGATTGGTCTATGATTATAGTGACTCTTATCCTGTATCTACAGCAGAATTTTGGGACCAAGGACTGTCAGCTGGAATTTGGTATTCCAGTACTAGATCTCCACAAACTTATGTTTGGAAACTTGCTGCTGCCATGGAACAGTGGTAGGAAATTTCAGTTACTTGAAACCCATTTGTCCTTTGAAAGGAACTGTTTTAGCTTGTGTTAACATTCCCTACATTCTTTCAGTTGGTACAGAAAATATTTCTATGAATAGTTCTATGTTTATTGTATCATGTCTTTATTGTACTTGGACTAATTGTATTTCTAAAATGGATAATCATAATCACGTAATAGTGTTAAAACAAACTTCTTTTGTAATATTCCCAGTATATATGAGTGATCCATGATTTGACAATAAAGGGTTACAAGTGGAAGAAATCAAGAAAGCTTTAAGCAGACAGAAACATGTTGCTGGACTAGTTATAGAGGGAATTGTAGGTCTTATTACTATGCTTGCTACTACTACTGTTGTTTCAGTGACTTTGTCTTCATTCATTCAGACAGCAAGCTTTGTTTATCAATTGCCTATGAATGTTTCTATGACATTTACAAGATATAGTGAAAATGGAACATAAATTGAATGCTTTGTATGACATGGTATAATTACTGGGAGTTGAGTTCCAAAGCCTGAAAACTAGAGTATATTTGAAATTTCATGCTATTTATAAATGAGTATGTGTTAACATCTACTGTGTATAATGAAAGTGATATTGGATGGGAAAGAGTTAAGACACATCTTAAAGGTATTTGGCATGATTCTAATGATTTGGTTAAATTACATCAAGAGATTATTGATATAAAAAAGGCTAAATTGGATTTTGATGCAGTCAAAACAGCTGAAGATGTTCTAGAACAATTCAAGAATGCTATTCCTTCATGGACATTATTTACTTCACTCTTAAGTAGTGTTGTATATTGGAGCTTTTGTCTTAGTAGACATAATCTGTTTGCCAAAGATTTTCAAGCTGATTTTGAACTTGTTACAGAGATTGTGCTTGGATCTCCATGGAGTAAAATTCCCACATTCATCAGGCTTGAACCAGAGGTTGGCAGCCAAAGATGGGTAAATTTTCTTTGTTTCCTTTCATTATAAGACAGGACATGAATGATGGAATTCATGCTTTCATGATGAGTGAGATTGGAGTATGGGAAGAAAACACCTAAGACAAACACAGTCATTTGAGAGACTCAGAGTAGTCTTAAAATAATTAAAAAGGGAGGAATTGTGGGAGCCTACAAGTGACTCAGTTTTCCAGTTTGATTCTGAAATCTATTCTAAGTCAATAGAGTTCAAGCTTCATTGCTCCAGGGCTATGAGAAAGTCATAATTAGCCCACAGAGTCTCCTTGAAAGGCCGTGAGAAAGTTCTTATTAGTTCACATAGTTCTCCTAAATGACTGTGAGAAAGTTCTGGTTAGCCCATGGAAGTGAACACACTATCTAGCTAGATGCAGGCTGCTGATACCAGCTGGAGGTACATTGAGATAGAAAATGAAACTGCCCCCTTCTTGACTCAAGGACAGGGCAGATAGTGGTTGAATGTCTGTGCTGTGCATTGTTCTACTTCTGTCCTTCAAGACTATATATAAACTGGCTGTGAAATAAATTCGGGCTGTCTGGCATTGATTGGAAGTCCTCCAGACTCTTTTCGCTCTTCTTCATTGGCTCTACAATCTGCATACCTCTACCGAGCTGCGCAGATGACTGTCTGCAGGCCTTGACAAAGAACAAAAGGGTAAGAAGAAAGAGTTGATGTGTTTAAAGACTAGGCTATATTGAAAAATGGGCTTTATCTCTGACCCAAAATTTCTCAAGAGAAGAAATTAAAATGTCTAGGAAATATCTTTTAAAATGGTCAACATCTTTAAAATGAAGAAAATGAAAATTAAAACTACTTTGAGATTTCATTTTATTCCACTGAGAATGTCTATTATGAAGAAAACAACCAAAAATAATTGCTGACATGAATAAGTGCTTATGAAGGTATGGGGGGAAGGGGAACACGCATTCACTCTTAGTGTGATTGCAAACTCTGGAAATCAGTGTAGCCATTCTGGAAATCAATGTGGAAAAATTTTCACATGGCCCCAATGTACTACTCTTTGGCATGTAACCAAATGACTTGATATCCTAATCCACAAATTCTTCCTTAGCCATGTTCATTACTTCTCTATTCAAAATAGCTAAGAAATACAAACCACTTAAATCTCCTTAAACAAAAGAATGACTAATGAAAATATGGTAGACACATACAATAGAATTCTACTTAGCTATGGAGAAAAATGAACTCATAAAAATTTCCAGGTAAATGTGTCAAATTAAAAAGTATTATATTAAGTGAGGTAACCCAGCCACAGAAATACTAATGTTGAATGTTCCCTCTTCTTTGGGCTTTCTGTCTTTGCATTTGTAGATGTGCATTTATAACATGAAGAAATTGCAAAACTAAGATAGGAAAACAGGGCTGATTGGGGAAATAACTCTAGATACTGGAATAGCATTGAGGTACTACAAAGGGAAAAATATAATAACTGGAGGGACCCTTTATCTAATATGTCGTCACAGAGACAAATCCAGTGTGAATGAGATAAATTTTACTAAGGATGTTTGGAGAGACATGGGGAAGCTTATTATCTCATATTTCTCTAAAGTCATATATAATATGCATATAATATGCCCACAGAGTCTGAGGGTCCCTATCAATAGGATATATCCACTGACCATGACAGGGAAATCCGCCTATGAACTCTCAATAGTACATTTATCCAAATGCACCAGCATGATGGCACCATTTGGTACACACGTACGGACAGACGAAATTCTACATGGTCTTACTCCAAGATGGAGGAATACAGCAGTCCAATGGCTGCTGAAAGAGGGAAAATCAGGAGCCTCAGGGTGAGAAATCCCATATCAGTTGTCCAATCCCAAGTGCTTAACTCAGGATTCATTCACATACAAACAGAACTAAAACGACTCAGTAGGTTATATGTGAATGTGATCATATACATGTACATAAACTTAGAATTAAAGAAGAGATCATAAATATGGGAAATGGGGAGCCATTAGAGTGGGAGAAGAAGGGTGGGGTTCATAAAGTGAAGCTAAGTAACTATGAGTTTCTCAAAAACAACCACTACTTTTTAAAAAGAATTGCATATGGAATCACTTTGTATGATCTCTACGTTTTTGCACATTTGAAACCATTTTGAAAGTTGAACTGTATTAGAAAGTATTTTATTTTAAATGAACCCCCAATTCAATCTCCTAGTACTTGTTATTGAGCTTCTGGTATGGGGTCATGAACTCAGGCTTACAAATGCTGCAGAATGATCTCTGATTGGGTTCACAATTGCTTAACACAACGACCTTTGACTGTTTGTTACAATTTGTATTTCTTCCTATCAGTAGCTAGATTTACAAACCACTGTGGAGTTTTAATGATTTCTTTTGACTGCACTATAAATATTACCTCTCAATGTTTGCTACAAGCTGAACAGGTGGCTAAAGCTGGAATCCTAACAGTAACAACACAGAATTCTTTGACATGTCAGACTACCTTTGGTTTGAAGGAATACCTTTCCCTGCTGTAGGGTTTGAAAAAGAAATAATTCAAGAAGCTTGTGATAAGTTTGTGATCAGAGATGAAGACACAGTCATAATTACTTACCCCAAATCAGGTAAGAACTGTGACTGAGAATGATCCTGAAGTATATGAAGGTTTGATTTTTGATTCTCATTGATTTGGGCAATAAATGGAGTGCTCTTTATATCTGATACTTAAAATTTTTGTGCACATGGAGAGCTGTGTGTGAGTGCATTTTCACTCACAGAAAGATCTCTAGCCTGATATGTTTGGGCAGAAGCTCAGTTAAGCCATGAGAGCAATGTAAGTAGATTATACAGCAGGCTCTGGCATTGTTCTGTCTTTGTGTGGAAGAGAGTAGAAAAGGTAGAATGATGAAAATAAGCAGAAGAAACATCATGATATAAAGATGTGGATGCAAGAATATGTAGAGAGAACACAATGTCAGATAGAAGAATTACCATGAACCTTGTCCTAGTAGAGGAAAGAGTCTCAAAACTCATGGAAAAAAAGAGGCATCATGGGTTTTGGGGGAGGGTTGTTTGCTGGATGGCAAAAGCAAGGAACATGTTATGTTGCTGACATTGAAAGTTCAATAACATTTAAAAGGCAAGGGCAGTGGAATGCAAGAAAAAGATTCAGGTTATAGTCCAGAGACAAAAGCCAGAGAAATATCCATTGACCAACAAGTATGAAAACGTAAATACAACTGTGTATGCTCATAGACACAAGTGGTTTTATTCACCTTAAAGAGAAGCAGCACTCATACACACACTGCAGCATGGATACATCTCAAAAGCATTGTATTAAATGGTAGGATCCAAGTTCAAGGACAGATTCCATGACTGTGTCCCAGTGAAATGTCTGAGATAGCCAAATTCACTGCATCAGACTGTAGAATGATGATGGCTCAGGACTGGGGGTGATATTGTGTAGGCAGGTAGATTTTACTGAGTGTAGTCTTAGTTTTTACAAGTCAAGCATTGGGAACATACCAGATGAATATACTTTGAACTGTATAGACATTGTGAGCACCATAGGTCTGTGTGCTTGAAAACATTTGCACTGTAAATTGTATGGTTGTATATTCTACTTGAGGCTTTTCTGCAAGTACTGTTGAAATGGTGACCACCACTTTTCCTTCTTCTTCAGGAACTAACTGGCTGATTGAGATTGTCTGCTTGATTCAGAACAAGGGGGATCCCAAGTGGGTCCAATCTGTGCCTATCTGGGAACGTTCACCCTGGTTAGAGACAGAAGTTGGACATAAAATATTACTGAATAAGGAAGGACCACGCCTCATCAGCTCCCACCTTCCCTTCCATCTTTTCCCCAAGTCCTTCTTCAGTTCCAAGGCCAAGGTAAGTGTCCAGTGGTTGACAAATCTTTTATAAAATTCTCTTGGAGCTTATTCTACCATGACAGGCCCTGGAAATCTTGATGATTGTTTAAGGTGGGGAGAGAAGCTGGTATTCACGTACATAGGTGATGCTATTGTGTCGCCTCCTCAGACTACATCAGAGTACGAGGATATCAACCACCACACAGTGCTCCTGGGTAAATAAATATATGAAAGAAAGTAACATATAAATTAGAGCATTCAGAAACTATATATACAGGTCAAGCATAGTTCAAATTCAAATGTACAGTGGATAATAATGTTTTCTGTCATCAAAGTCAATTAGCTAATCATGATTCTACACATAGTTCATGCCCTGTGAGTGAATCACTCAAGACACAGCTGCTTATAGTGGAAGCAGCCTGACCAAGCATCAGTGCTATAATCATAGAGATGGTTCAGTAGTCATGGCTCATCTGTACCCATTGTATCTTGCTGTGTCTATCTGTCCATTGATACCAGTAGCCACAGGATTCATCCACATCACTGATAGAGGATCTCCAAAAGCAATCAGGTATATACAGGTTCTGATCTATTATAGTTTCTAGTTAGTAAAAAAGTTTTCTGGAATTTTCTGCACCATGGAACTTCAAGTATTTTATGCTTAAACTAAAAAGACAAATATAGAATTATTATCTCTCTTGAAAATATCACAACGAGTGAGTGATGATTCACTGATTCACATGTGTGTTATGTGGATTGGGCAAAATCTTGGCTGGAGAAATTGAAGCCTAAAGAGTTGAATTCTATAATAATGTTACAAAGAGAATTTGTAAAAAATATAGATTTCCATTTATTAAAATTAGTATTTATTTTTAAATTATTTCTTTTTTTGAGATTATAATATAATCATTCCCCCTACTTCCTCCCTCCAAGTTTTCTTCCTTTCTTTCAAATTTATGGTCTATTTTTTCATTGTTATTACATCTGTACATGTATCTACATATATCTCAAAATTTAAATATAACCTATACAATCAATACAATGTTACTTGTATGTATGTTTTCAGGGCTGAGATTTGGTATTGGATAACCAATTGTTATGCTTTTCCCAAAGGAAGTCTATGTCTCCCACCATAACATTGCTTTATTGCTTGCAGGTCTTTGTTTTCATGGTACAATGATACACTGGTTTTGAACTCTGTACCATGCTACTTTTGAAACTTGTATTTGGCAGTTACAGTTATGGAAAGCAATTAGTCTCTCATATTGCAAATAGATTCAGCACTGTACTCATCACTCTGTGTATATAAGTTGTTCTTCACAGTGGATGGGTGGTCTTTCACATTGTAAGGTATTGTTATTTACAACTATAGAATCAGTCTTATATTTTTGTTACTGCTGTCATTTTGTTTTTTACAGTATTATTAACCTGAGTTATTTTGCTGTTACATGTGTGTAAATGAAATAAAAATATACAAGAGTATATTTTGACTATACATTTGCACTTACATAAATATTTTGTCCAAATAAAATTATTAAATGCTTTTAGAGACTTCTTGGAGATTTGATTGACATTTCATGTAAATTGTGCCAGTTAAAAGGTATGAAATGGCTATATTAACCTTCATGTGCATGTTTTTTCCATTTAAGGTGATCTATACCATCAGAAATCCCAGAGATATTCTTGTGTCTGGTTATTTTTTCTGGTCTAAGACAAACCTTGTTAAGAATCCAGAATCACTGAGAACTTATTTTGAATGGTTCCTCAAAGGAAATGGTGAGTTTTCTATTATATATAGGACTTGGGAGAGGATCAAAGATATTTTTAAAGACAAGATCAGATATAGCTCAGGCTGCTCCTGAACTCTCTACATAGACAGGGACAATGTTGATGCTCTGTTCCTCCTGCATCCACCTCTTGATTTCTAGGACTACAAGCATCTACTACCATGTTGTTTCTTTAATGCTGGGGCTCCCACCCATAATATCATCTATGTTATCTAACTTGCTTACATCCCTAGCCTTTAATATATTCCTTGGTCTTCATGTGGCTCCATCTTATCCCTCTACATTCAACCAATCTGTGGCTCCATGTTTCATGACCATTTTGAATCTAATTATGAAGTCTTCCTGTTCTCACACACCACTGCATAACAGGGCATAGTCACAGCTGGCCCCATGACACATCATCCCAACAACGTTTGGAGTATCTAGTCTTTCCAGTACTAAGGTTTGTATTATAATTTGTGGAGGTTGAATAAGAGATGTTCTACATACCCTGACATTTGAACACTTGAGTCCCACTTGATGGCACTGTTTCAGAAGATTTATGAAGTAAATCTTTCAGTAAAAATTACACCATTGAATGTGGGCATTGAAAGGTTAAATTTCTTTTTTAATTATTTTTTTATTTATTTTATACCCTGACGAGTCCCCCTCTCTCTTTTGCTTCCATTTCCTCACACAGCTCCTTAACCACAGTTCACTCTTCCTCTGTTTCTGTTCAGAAAGGGCAGCCTCAGCATGGGTGTCAACACAGCATGACATATCAAGTTGACACAAGGCTATGCTCTTCCCCTTGTATTAAGGTGCAGCAAAGCAAACTACTATGAGCAATAGGTTCCTAAAGGTCAGTCAAAGCAATATTGATGGGACCTGCTTTTACTACTAGGAGTCCCACAACCAGATCAAGCTACAAAATTGTCACATATTCATAGAAGACCTAGGTTGGTTCCTTTCAGGCTTCCTTGCTGTGAATCTAGGGTCTGTGAGCTCCTATGTGTCCATGTAAGTTGTTTCTGTGGATACATTTGTGATGACCTTGACCTACCTGGCTTTTCCAATTCTTCCTCCCTCTCTTCAACAGGATTCCCTGACCTAGACCCAGTACTTTGCTGTGGGTCTCTGTGTCTATTTACTTCAGTCACTGGATGAAGGCTCTCTAATGACAATGTGGGTAGTTACCAATCTGATTATAGGAGATGACCAGCTCAGGAAACTATCCACTACTGCTAATAATCTTAGCTTTAGTCATCCTTGTAGATTTATTGGAGTTTCCCTTTTACCAGGTTTCGACCTGACCCCAAAATTCTCCCCATCAAGATGTCTCTTTCATTATTCTCCTATTCCATTCATACCTCCAATGTAATCTGTCATATCCCCATCCCCATTTGTCCCCAAACAACCCAAGACATCTCTTCTATTTTCCCTTACCATGGACATGCATGCATCTCTTTCCCCTTTGGACCCTCCTTGTTACCTAGCCTCTTTGAGGCTGTGGATTGTAGCCAGGTTATCATTTACATACAGTTAATATCCACTTATGAGTGAGTACATATCATGTTTGTTTTCCTGGGTTACCTCAGTCAAGATGATTTTTTTTCTAGTTCCATCTATTGGTCTTCAAACTTCCTGATGTTATTGATTTTAACAGCTAAATAATATTCCATTGTGAAATGTACCACATTAACTTTATCCCTTGTGTAGTTGAGGATCCCATAAGTTGTTTCCATGTTCTGGGTGTTATGAAACATGCTGTATGAACTTAGATGAATAATAATTCTTGTGAAAAGTTCGAGGCTTCTTTGAGTAAATGCCCAAGAGTGGTATTGCTGGGTCTTGGGGTAGATTGATTCAAAGTTTTCTGAGAAACCTCCAGATGGATTTCCATAGTGGCTGTACAAGTTTGCACTACCACTAGCAGTGGAGGAGTGTTCCGCTAGATCCACATCAAAGGTTAATTCTTAAGTCACTTTCAGTTCCTTGTCTCTGCTTCCAGCTTGTAGTTGAGATGATCGCTAAGCTACCTGCTGCTATATCCCTGCCTGACACTTGGTGCCATTGCTTCCTTTCCTCCATCGTTTATTCTTATCCCTCTAGAACAATAAGTCAAAATTAAGTTCTCTCTTGCTTACTTAAGTTGCCTTTGTTCATGATGTTTCATCACAGCAAAAGAAAAATAGCAAATGTTCTTTCTTTCTACCACACAATTCATTTGTGGATTCTTAGTCTTTTTTCCCTCATTGGCTTCCCATACATTAGCCTGATTGCCCACCATTTTAAAATGCCTCTTTCCAAAAAATGTGAATCCTATTTCTTTCTTTGTTTCAAAAGTATTTTAATAGGCATGGATTATTTGTATTTAATTTAACTTTTGTTGATATATAATAAATGATTTCATTATACATTTTCATCCATGTGTGGAGATATTTTGATCAAATTAATGGCCCACTAACCTCTCTTGTCCTTTCCCCAGTCATGCTGATTCTTTTCCTTTTCCCAGCTAGCTCTGTTTTCTAATTCCATGGCCCTTTTCATTTGTGTGTTTGTGACCTAGTAAGGTCCATTGGCTTTGCTTACTGGAGCACAGGGAAGGATTCATTTATAGGAACATGGGTACCTTATCATCAGGTCCTAGAATAATAAAACCTCTCCCTCCAACAAGAACTACTAACTGCCTATTGACACAGGAAGGAGGAGTTCTCATGAGCCCTGCCCATAACTACACTTACCTGTTCATAAAGTCCCAGGAAAGGGGTGATTACTCATGAGCATCTTCTCATTCCTTGACAGAGTATTTGAGGACCCAGTCTTTTGAAGTAATCACAGCTACTATGAGTTAAAGGGTGCTATGGCCATGTAATGTCTAAAAGACAATATTTTACATCATTCTACCCAATATTTAATCTTTTACATCAGTTCCATACCATCTTCCTCCATGTTTCTTAAGGTTACATAGGAGTCTAGAGTACCTAATTTGGGGTAAACACTGAAGAGGCATTTATTCTTACCATTTTGGCCATTTTTTTGAGACTTCAAAACTACTACTGCTCACTACAGGAAGAATCTTCTTTTACAAAGCTGACAATGGGTATATATAAGGATAAACATAACTACTTAGTAGATAATTTGGTGTGTTCATAAAGTCGATTTAACAGAACAACTGTGATAGCTTCAAAATTTGGATCTATTCCCTCTCTGAGGTGGATATTTGACCAAGTGTATCACATTTGAACTCTTCATAATCAGAAAATGATTGGTTACACTGATACCACAATTTCCCTTATTGTACTAGTGGGCATATCTTGTAAGGCTTATTGAAGTATAGATCACAGTGTCTAATGCTCTGTAAGACTATTGATGATGGTCTCCATTAGACTGCATAAAACTTTCTGGTACTATGAGAGCTATTCAGCAGAAAGGCCTATTTCATCCCATTCCCACCTTCCATTCTTTATGTACTGTGACAACAATATGAGGATGTGTTCAGAAATAGGTCTTAAAAATTAGTTTTAGGGGTCACTGAAAACAGTGACAATTGCTTTTATTATTTGAATCCTCAGGCCCTTTCTAGGCAACAACTCCTAGGGGGGTATACCAATACTAGCAATGGAGTTTTCATTTAATAACATGTGAATTCTGGGAGCAGTATTATTCCTTGATTTAAACTTTTTAATATTTTTAATTAGCTTACAAACGGGTGAGTTTCCATAAGGCATTTTCATTTTTTTAATTTTTTAAATTTTATACGTTAGTTTAATTTTACATATCAGCCACAGATTCCCCTGTCCTCCTCTGTCCCTCCCTACCCCCACCCCCTGCCATTCCCCTAACCCACACCCCATTCCCATCTCTTCCAGGGCAAGGACTCCCCTGGAGATTCAGTTCAACCTGGTAGATTCAGTCTAGGCAGGTCCATTCCCCTCCTCCCAGGTGGAGCCAAGTATCCCTGCATAAGCCCCAGGTTCAAAACAGCCAGCTCATGCACTAAGGACAAGTCCATGTCCCACTGCCTGGTGGCCTCACAAACAGATAGAGCTAATCAGCCTTCTCACTTATCCAGAGGGCCTGATCCTGTTGGGGGCTCCTCAGCTATTGGTTCATAGTTCATGTATTTGCATTAGTTTGGCTATTTGTCCCTGTGCTTTTTCCAATCGTGGTCTCCACAATTCTCGCTCATACTATCCCTCCTCTTTCTCGCCGATTGGAGTCCTGGAGCTCCACCTGGGGCCTGGCCATAAATCTCTGCATCCACTTCCCTCAGTCATTGAATGAGATTTCTAGCATGACAATTAGGGTGTTTGGCCATCCTATCACAAGTGTAGGTCAGTTCGGATTTTCTCTCAACCATTGCCAGTAGTCCTTTGTGGGAGTATCTTTGTGGATTTCTGGGGACCTCTCTAGCACTTTGCTTCTTCCTATTCCCATGGAGTGTTCATTTATCATGGTCTCTTATTCCTTGTTCTCCCTCTCTGTTCTTGATCCAGCTGGGATCTCCCGCTTCCCTAAGCTCTCTTTCCCTTGACACTTGCCCTTCATTACTCCCACTCACGTCTAGGTTACACATGTAGATCTCATCCATTTCTCTGTCATTGGGCATTCCCTGTGTCCTTCTTTGGGTCCCGTTTTCTTGGTAGCCTCCCTGGAGTTGTGAGTAGCAGTCCAGTCATCCTTGTTCCACATCTAGCATCCTCCTATGAGTGAGTGCATACCATATTTGTCTTTTTGAGTCTGGGTTAACTAACTCAGGATGATTTTTTCTAGATCCATCCATTTGCCTGCAAACCTCATGATGTCATTGTTTTTCTCTGCTGAGTAGTACTCCATTGTGTATAAGTACCATATTTTATTTATCCATTTTTCAGTTGAAGGCATCTAGGTTGTTTCCAGGTTCTGGCTATTACAAAAAGGCTGATATGAACATAGCTGAACAAGTGCCCTTGTGGTAAAATTGAGCATTTCTTGGGTACATGCCCAAGAGTGGTATAGATAGGTCTTGGGGGAGATAGATTCCCAATTTTTAAAGAAAGCACCATATTGATTTCCAAAGTGGCTTTACAAGCTTGCATTCCCACGAGCAGTGGAGGAGATTACCCTTTGTTCCACATCCTCTCCAGCATAAGCTGTCTTCAGTGTTTTTGATCTTAGCCATTCTGATGGGTGGAAGGTGGTATCCCAGAGTCATTTTGATTTGCATTTCCCTGATGATTAGGGATGTTGAGCAATTTCTTAAATGTCTTTCAGCCATTTGAACTTCTTCTGTTGAGAATTCTCTGTTTAGTTCTATAGCTATTTCTTAATTGGACTGTTGGGCATTTTGATGTCTAATTTCTTGAGTTCTTTATATATTCTGGATATGAGCCCTCTGTCAGATGTGAGGTTGGTGAAGACCTTTTCCCATTCTGTAGGTTGTTGCTTTGTCTTATTGACAATGTCCTTTGATCTACAAAAGCTTCTCAGTTTCAAGAGGTCCCATTGATTGATTTTTTTCTCTCAGTGAC